>NC_083424.1:46633855-46879476 GCF_020745735.1 Hemiscyllium ocellatum
ACTAGTAAGAGAGAAAACAGTGCACTGTCAATGGCAACACACACACAAATAGCAACGACTGAAACACTGCACTGTCACTGACAACACACATAACTTGGAATTGCTGAAACAGTGCATTGTCACTGAGAACACACACACACAACTAGGAACTGCTGAAACAGCGCACTGTCACTGAGAACACACAAACAACTAAGAACTGCTGAAACAGTGCACTGTCACTGAGAACATACACACAACTAGGAATCGCTGAAACAGTGCACTGTCACTGAGAACACACACACAACTAGGAATCGCTGAAACAGTGCACTGTCACTGAGAACACACACACGACTAGGAACTGCTGAAACAGTGCACTGTCACTGAGAACACACACACAACTAGGAACTGCTGAAACAGTGCACTGTCACTGAGAACACACACACATCCAGGAACTGCTGAAACAGAGCACAGTCATGGAGAACACACGCACAACCTGGAACAGCTGAAACAGTGCACTGACAATGACAACAAAAATACAACTACGAACTGCTGAAATAGCGCACTGTCACTGAAAACACACACAAAACTAGGAACAGCTGAAACAATGCAATGTCACTGAGAACACAGACACACAACCAGGAACTGCTGAAAGAGCGCACTGTCGCAGTGACAGTGCACTGTTTCATCAGTTCGTAGTTGTGTATGTGTTCTCAGTGACAGTGCACTGTTTCACCAGTTCCTAGTTGTGTGTGTGTTCTCAGTGACAGTGCACTCTTTCAGCAGTTCCTAGTTGTTTGTGTGTTCTCAGTGAAAGTGCACTATTTCAGCAGTTCCTAGTTGTGTGTGTGTTCTCAGTGAAAGTGCACTATTTCAGCAGTTCCTCGTTGTGTGTGTGTGTGTGTGTTGCTTGAGTCCAATTGTCCTTTTCTCGGTCTTTGCCACTGTAATGTGTCAGAGTTCCCTCGCACTGTCCACGTCTCAGCTCTTTGTATCTTCCAGCAGCACATCCCAGCTCAGTGCAATTGCCTGATGTACCGTCTCACTCCAGGAGTGGATGCTTTTTCACTGTGCATTGTGTGGGTGATCTGTTCAGTTTATTCCCCTGGACTGAAATTGTGCTCATTTGTTCAGTTCTAGTTTAGTATTTGTTGCCTTTTTATCCCTTTATAGGGTTTGGGTTGATATCAATAGGAAGGCCATCATTTCAAACTGTCTATTGAATATTTGGGGAAGTTATGTGTTTACTTGGTGAATGTGGCCCCATTGAGTAACCATGTGCACAATTAGTGTGTGCCATCTCTCAGTTTTTCTGTCTTAATTTAGCCAAAGGTGAAGGAAATATGTCACTGTTCAGTGAGCCTGGGGTTGTTCACATGTGTGCCCAGTCTGCTTTAGTTAGTGGAGGACTCTTAACTCCAGGAGTGTCCTCGGTGTGTGTGTGTCTCCGTGCTGAGTGTGTCTCATTTAGTTCGGTTTTGGTCAGAGTGTCCAGGCTGCAAGTAGGTTTTTTTCTGCATGCTGTGTGTTCTGTCTCAGTGTGGCATCTGTGTGGGTCTTGGATTTAAATCACCATCTCAGTTAATGAGAGCGCCCTTCCCCAATGTGAATTGATTAAGCTGATCCGGCCAATGATAACATTATCACTTCACACACCATCCTTTTTTTTATATAGAAAAGCAGATGCAAACCAGCGGCTGCTCAGATGTGTGTCAGTGATAAATTGGCGAGGATATGGACACTCAGAACGGAACCAAGCAGAGAACTCCAGACCTCACCGCGTAGTCAATGAGATCACCGCATACCAAGACCATTAATGTGTAATGCTTCCGGTTTGTAACTTCCTCTCCAGCCATCTGATGGCTCCAAATCATTTCTGTGGCACACAAACGTTAATTGAGCTGAAAATAGTTGAGGAAGTGTGAAGATGCGTTCATTATAAACACAGCTCCCCACCTTTTCAGCGGTTCCCTAGTAACTGCAAGTCGTTTGAGGAGTCATTGAAAGGTTTTAGTATCCATCCAGTGTATTCAATGAGATAAGGCAGTCACTGTTGTTAGAAGCACCTTCTGAGCGTGGCCGGGCTGTGTCAGAAGTTCCAGCATCAGATTTTACTCCGAAATCGAACGTGTTTTTAATCAATTCCTGCCCTTGACAGGAAATGCAACAGTGGCTCCTGTGGGGGATTCTGAAAGCGGGCGGTGATCCCAAATGAGGAGAGAAAATGCTGGGAACATTTTAGATTGGAATTACTTACAGTGTGGAAACAGGCCCTTCGGCCCAACAAGTCCATACCGATCCGCCACTCACCCATACCCCTACACCTAACACTACGGGCAATTTATCCTGGCCAATTCACCTGACCCGCACATCTTTGGACTGTGGGAGGAAACCGGAGCACCCGGAGGAAACCCACGCAGACACAGGAGAATGTGCAAACTCCACACAGTCAGCCGCCTGAGTCGGGAATTGAACCCGGGTCTCTGGTCCCTAGTAACTGCAAGGTAGCTGTGCTAACCACTGTGCCACCGAGCGTTCGTTCGAATCTAGTGACCTCTCTCTCTCTCTCTCTCCACAGCTGCTGCCGGACCTGCTGAGTTTTTTCAGCAATTTGTATTTTCTTTTAATTTTGTTTTGTTGCAGCTCCCTGTCAATCTTTAATAAAAATAAAACCCAAAAGAAAGAGAGACGTAGAAACAGCTAGTTCTGCTAGCCTGTGTGTGTGAGGGTGGGGAGGGGGAATACCGAGATTGCTGTGCACTTAACAATAAGGTAAAGTCGCCCCTCTTATCCAGGATATCGGACGCGAAACGCTGATCATCTGCTTTCTCTGCACCCATGCAGCCAGACCTGCTGAGTTTCTCCAGCAATGTTGGTTTTTCTTCAATCTCAGAGCCGCAGCAGGATTTCACTGTGAGGATGGAGCCGGGGGCGAGCAGTCCATTCAAACTGGGGGCGATGGGGTTGGGAGACGGTAGGGGGGTTGAATGCAATGGACAAGATCCTGAGGTGTAGTTGGCTCTGCTCCCCGATCGCTTGGCAAATGGAAGCGACCCCCAGGAACTGCCCCAGAAAGCTGCACTTTGGATGCTGCCTGAACTGCTGTGCTCTTCCAGCACCACTGACCCAGAATCTGGTTTCCAGCGTCTGCAGTCATTGGTTTTTTACCTGACTGCCCAGAAAAAGCCCCGGCAGCGAAACGCTTTGAGATCAACAGCCGGGGACCATCGCGGTTGGAGCTGGTCACAAACAATTCGGCTTGGAGGCTTACCCTGGTTCATGCACCGCAGTTATCTGAAGCTAATTCCGTCCAAAATGGTTACAATACAGTGCTCTTTAAACACACGAAAGTCAGTGTTTGTGAGATGCGCCAAACTAAGGAGCTACCTCTCCCAAAAAAACCAAGGGTTTCCTAACCATGACTTCCTAACTTTCACTCCAGTTCCCAGGGAGGACCCGAAATGTTGGCTTTTGATTTCTGTCCTGCAGTCAGACCAGCTCAGTGTCTTCCCCCTCCCCCAACACACACCGTCCCAGCAATTTCTGTTTGCATTTTTTTTAACGAAAAGGAAATTTGTATTTCCCAGTGGTTTTGTTAAGAGAGAATTCTCATTCCCAAACGGTGGAAGCTGACCTCACGTTTCTGCAAGACTGGCATTTTATCCAGGCGGGGACCCGGAGTGGGTATGTATGAAACAAGAGCAGTATATAAAAAAAATCCCACACAGGCAGGTCGCCACATTCCCTGACACAGCTCCTGTGCTGAAACTGAAATTTGCTTCATTGATGTTCACTCTCGCTGTGGGGAATACTCCGTCTCTAAGGACGACTGAATAACTTTGGTAAATCGCTTGATATTTACTCACTTCATGGTGGAGTGTTCCAGAGGAAATGTTACAGCTGAGATTCATCAGCTTTTCTGTTAATACAGACCTAGAGTCCGGGGCGACACATCTTGGGATACAGTCAGTCATCCCCAGACCTTCCACAGTCTTGACAGTCTCTGCTTCACAATCTCACTGGACTGTTCTAGTCTCTCTACACCCTCCGCCATCGAAGAAAATTACTTTGAACCATTCAATATTCTCTAAAGATGAACATTTCATTTGTCCCAAATCAATTCCAAGGATAGGAAACCTAATGTAGTTCACCATTTATTTGACCCTGTGGGCCACGGTGAGGGACAGAGAGGGGAGAGAGGTAATTCCAAAACAAAAATAATAATAAAACAAGACGACACGTTAACTCAGTGCGGAGCGTATCACTGGACTGTACATCCAGAGGCGAGAGTGGAGTGCTGGAAAAGCACAGCAGGTCAGGCACCGACCGAGGAGCAGGAGGGCACAAGGCCTTCATCAGGAAGGGCTCCAGAGACCCAGGTAATGTACTGGGGACCCAGATTAATCCAGAGACCCAGGTAATGGTCTGGGGACCCAGATTAATCCAGAGACCCAGGTAATGTACTGGGGATGAAAATGTGTTGCTGGAAAAACGCAGCAGGTCAGGCAGCATTCAAGGAACAGGAAATTCGACGTTTCGGGCATAAGCCCTTCTTCAGGAATGAGGAAAGTGTGTCCAGCAGGCTAAGATAAAAGGTAGGGAGGAGGGACTTGGGGGAGGGGTGACGGAGATGCGATAGGTGGAAGGAGGTCAAGCTGAGGGTGATAGGCTGGAGTGGGGTGGGGGCGGAGAGGTCAGGAAGAAGATTGCAGGTTAGGAGGGCGGTGCTGAGTTCGAGGGATTCGACTGAGACAAGGTGGGGGGAGGGGAAATGAGGAAGCTGGAGAAATCTGAGTTCATCCCTTGTGGTTGGAGGGTTCCCAGGCGGAAGATGAGGCGCTCTTCCTCCAACTGTCGTGTTGTTATGTTCTGGCGATGGAGGAGTCCAAGGACCTGCATGTCCTCGGTGGAGTGGGAGGGAGAGTTAAAGTGTTGAGCCACGGGATGGTTGGGTTGGTTGGTCCGGGCGGCCCAGAGGTGTTCTCTGAAGTGTTCCACAAGTAAGCGGCCTGTCTCCCCAATATAGAGGAGGCCACATCGGGTGCAGCGGAAGCAATAGATGATGTGTGTGGAGGTGCAGGTGAATTTGTGGCGGATATGGAAGGATCCCTTGGGGCCTTGGAGAGAGGTAAGGGAGGAGGTGTGGGCGCAAGTTTTGCATTTCTTGTGGTTACAGGGGAAGGTGCTGGGAGTGGAAGTTGGGTTGGTGGGACCTGACGAGGGAGTCACGGAGGGAATGGTCTTTTCGGAACGCTGATAGGGGAGGGGAGGGAAATATATCCCTGGTGGTGGGGTCCGTTTGGAGGTGGCGGAAATGACGGCGGATGATACGCTGTATATGGAGGTTGGTGGGGTGGTAGGTGAGAACCAGTGGGGTTCTGTCCTGGTGGCGGCTGGAGGAGCGGGGTTCAATGGCGGAGGAGCGGGAAGTGGAGGAGATGCGGTGGAGGGCATCGTCGATCACGTCTGGGGGGAATCTGCGGTCCTTGAAGAAGGAGGCCATCTGGGCTGTACGGTATTGGAACTGGTCCTCCTGGGAACAGATGCGGCGGAGACGAAGGAATTGGGAATATGGGATGGCGTTTTTACAAGGGGCAGGGTGGGAGGAGGTGTAGTCCAGGTAGCTGTGGGAGTCGGTCAGTTTATAGTAAATGTCCATGTTGATTCGGCCGCCTGAGATAAAAAATGGAAAGGTCTAGGAAGGGGAGGGAGGAGTCTGAGACAGTCCAGGTGAATTTGAGGTCAGGATGGAAGGTGTTGGTAAAGTGGATGAACTGTTCAACCTCCTCGTGGGAGCACGAGGCAGCGCCGATACAGTCATCGATGTAGCGGAGGAAAAGGTGGGGGCTGGTGCCAGTGTAGTTGCGGAAGATGGACTGTTCCACATATCCTACGAAGAGGCAGGCACAGCTGGGGCCCATGCGGGTGCCCGTGGCTACTACTTTGGTTTGGAGGAAGTGGGAGGATTGGAAAGAGAAGTTGTTCTGGGTGAGGACCAGTTCAGTCAGTCGAAGGAGGGTGTCAGTGGAAGGGTACTGGTTGGTACAGCGGGAAAGGAAGAAGCAGAGGGCTTTGAGTCCTTCGTGATGGGGGATGGGAGGTGTACAGGGACTGGATGTCCATCGTGAAGATAAGGCGTTGGGGACCGGGGAACCGAAAATCATGGAGGAGGTGGAGGGCATGGGTGGTGTCCCGAATGTAGGTAGGGAGTTTTTGGACTAAAGGGAACAGGACCGTGTCGAGGTATGCAGAGATGAGTTCGGTGGGGCAGGAGCAGGCTGAGACAATGGGTCGGCCGGGGCAGTCAGGTTTGTGGATTTTGGGCAGGAGGTAGAAACGGGCGGTGCGGGGTTGTGGGACTATGAGGTTGGAGGCGGTGAATGGGAGATTCCCTGAGGTGATGAGGTTATGGATGGTCTAGGAGATGATGTACTGGGGATCCAGGTTAATTCAGAGACCCAGGTAATGGTCTAGGGACCCAGATTAATCCAGAGACTCAGGTAATGGTCTAGGGACCCAGATTTGAATCCCATCACAGCAGGTAATGGGGAATCTGAATTCAATAAACACCTGGAATTAAGAGTCTAATCAGAAGGATGTTGTGAAACTTGAAAGGGCTCAGCAAAGATTTCCAAGGATGTTGCCAGGGTTGGAGAGTTTGGGCTGTAGGGAGAGTTTGAACAGGCTGGGGCTGTTTTCCCTGGAGCGTCGGAGGCTGAGGGGTGACCTTATAGAGGTTTATAAAATTATGAGGGGCATGGATTGGATAAATAGGCAAAGTCTTTTCCCTGGAGTTGGGGAGTCCAGTACTAGAGGGTATAGGTTTAGGGTGAGAGGGGAAAGATATAAAAGACACCTGTGGGGCAACATTTTCACGCAGCGGGTGGTACATGTATGGAATGAGCTGCCAGAGGAAGTGGTGGAGGCTGGTACAATTGCAACATTTAAGAGGTATCTGCGGTATATGAATAGGAAGGGTTTGGAGGGATGTGGGCCGGGTGCTGGCAGGTGGGACTAGATTGGGTTGGGATATCTGGTCAGCACGGACTGGTTGGACTGAAGGGTCTGTTTCTGTGCTGTACATCTCTATGAGTCTAATGCTGACCATTGTGGATTGTGGGAAACCCCCCATCTGCTATCACTAATGCCCTTTTGGGAAGGAATCCTCCATCCTTACCTGGTCTGGCCTACATGGGACTCCGGACACACAGCAATGTGGGTGACTCTTCTGGGCAATTAGGGATCGGCAAGAAATGCTGCTGAGCCAACAACAGCCTCGTCACATGAAACATTTTTTAAAAAGACATTCTGCTGCATGCATGTGTCAATGTGGAGAGACTCACTGCATTCCAGCTGTAACATTAACTCTAAACTCAAACCACCACTAACGTACAGAATCATCGAGCTGTACAGTATGGAAACAGACCATTCGGTCCAACTCATCCAGGCTGATCGGATATCCTAAATTAATGTAGACCCATTTGCCAGCAATGGTCCATATCCCTCTAAACCCTTCCATTCATGTACCCATCCATTTTTAAATGCTATAATTGTACCGGTCATGGTCAAGGGGCAGTAGGAGGAGGTGTCCGCGAGCTGGCATTTAGCCTCAGTGGTATAAATGTCGGTGTGCCAAACTACTACCGCGCCTCCCTTGTCTGCCAGTTTGATGGTGATGGCACCGCTGAGGCTAAACGCCAGCTCGCGGACACCTCCTCCTACTGCCCCCTTGACCACGACCTCACCTCCCACCACCAAACCATCATCTCCCAGACCATCCATAACCCCATCACCTCAGAGGATCTCCCATCCACCGCCTCCAACCTCATAGTCCCACAACCCCGCACTGCCCGTTTCTACCTCCTGCCCAAATTCAACAAACCCGACTGCCCCGGCCGACCCATTGTCTCAGCCTGCTCCTGCCCCACCGAACTCATCTCTGCATACCTCAACACGGTCCTGTTCCCCCTTAGTCCAAGAACTCCCCACCTACGTTCGGGACACCACCCACGCCCTCCACCTCCTCCAGGATTTTTGCTTCCCCGGTCCCCAACGCCTTATTTTCACGATGGACATCCAGTGCCTATACACCTCCATCCCCCATCACGAAGGACTCAAAGCCCTCCGCTTCTTCCTTTCCCGCTGTACCAACCAGTACCCTTCCACTGACACCCTCCCTCGACTGACTGAACTGGTCCTCACTCTGAACAACTTCTCTTTCCAATCCTCCCACTTCCTCCAAACCAAAGTAGTAGCCATGGGCACCCGCATGGGCCCCAGCTATGCCTGTCTCTTCGTAGGATATGTGGAACAGTCCATCTTCCGCAGCTACACTGGCACCACCCCCCACCTTTTCCTCCGCTACATCGATGACTGTATCGGCGCTGCCTCGTGCTCCCACGAGGAGGTTGAACAGTTCATCAACTTTACTAACACCTTCCATCCCGACCTCAAATTCACCTGGACTGTCTCAGACTCCTCCCTCCCCTTCCTAGACCTTTCCATTTTTATCTCGGGCAACCGAATCAACACGGACATCTACTATAAACCGACTGACTCCCACAGCTACCTAGACTACATGTCCTCCCACCCTGCCCCCTGTAAAAACGGCATCCCATATTCCCAATTCCTTCGTCTCCGCCACATCTGCTCCCAGGAGGACCAGTTCCAACACCGCACAGCCCAGATGGTCTCCTTCTTCAAGGACCGCAGATTCCCCCCAGACGTGATCGACGATGCCCTCCACCGCATCTCCTCCACTTCCCGCTGCTCCGCCCTTGAGCCACGCCCCTCCAATCGCCACCAGGACAGAACCCCACTGGTTCTCACCTACCACCCCACCAACCTCCATATACAGCGTATCATCCACCGTCATTTCCGCCACCTCCAAACGGACCCCACCACCAGGGATATATTTCCCTCCCCACCCCTATCAGCGTCCTGAAAAGACCACTCCCTCCGTGACTCCCTTGTCAGGTCCACACGCCCCACCAACCCAACCTCCACTCCCAGCATCTTCCCCTGCAACCGCAGGAAATGCAAAACTTGCGCCCACACCTCCTCCCTTACTTCTCTCCAAGGCCCCAAGGATCCTTCCATATCCGCCACAAATTCACCTGCACCTCCACACACATCCTCTATTGCATCCGCTGCACCTGATGTGGCCTCCTCTATATTGGGGAGACGGGCCGCTTACTTGTGGAACGTTTCAGAGAACACCTCTGGGCCGCCCGGACCAACCAACCCAACCACCCTGTGGCTCAACACTTTAACTCCCCCTCCCACTCCACCGAGGACATGCAGGTCCTTGGACTCCTCCACCGCCAGACCATAACAACACGACGGTTGGAGGAAGAGCGCCTCATCTTCCGCCTGGGAACCCTCCAACCACAAGGGATGAACTCAGATTTCTCCAGTTTCCTCATTTCCCCTCCCCCCACCTTGTCTCAGTCAAATCCCTCGAACTCAGCACCACCCTCCTAACCTGCAATCTTCTTCCTAACCTCTCCGCCCCCACCCCACTCCGGCCTATCACCCTCACCTTGACCTCCTTCCACCTATCGCATCTCCATCGCCCCTCCTAGTCCCTCCTCCCTACCTTTTATCTTAGCCTGCTGGACACACTTTCCTCATTCCTGATGAAAGGCTTATGCCTGAAACATCGATTCTCCTGCTCCTTGGATGCTGCCTGACCTGCTGTGCTTTTCCAGCAACACATTTTTCAGCTCTGATCTCCAGCATCTGCAGTCCTCACTTTCTCCTCTATTCTTATACTCATCCAGATGCCTCTTAAAGGTTGCAATTGTACCAGCCTCCACCACTTCTCCTAGCCACTCATTCCATTCCCTCTGTGTGAAAACGTTGTCCTGTAGCTCTCTTTTATTTCCTCTCTCACCCTAAATCTATGCCCTCTAGTTCTGGACTCCCCCCACCTCGGGAAAAGACTTTGTCTATTTATCCTATCCATGATGACACCAAAATTGGAGGTGTCAATAGTGAAAAAGGTTACCTCAGATTACAACAGGCTCGTGACCAGATGGGCCAAGAAGTGGCAGATGGAGTTGAATTCTGATAAATGTGAGGTGCTGCATTTTGGGAAAGTAAATCTTAACAGGATTTCTAAACTTAATGGTGAGGGAGTGTTGCTGAACAAAGAGATCTTGGAGTGCAGGTTCCTAGCTCCTTGAAAGTGGAGTCGCAGGTAGACAGGACAGTGAAGAAGGCATTTGGGATGCTTTCGTTTATTGGTCAAAGTATTGAGTACAGGTGTTGGGAGGTCATGTTGCGGCTGTACAGGACATTGGTTAGGCCACTGTTGGAATATTGCGTGCAATTCTGGTCTCCTTCCTATTGGAAAGATGTTGTGAAACTTGAATGAGTTCAGAAAAGATTTACAAAGATGTTGCCAGGGTTGGAGGATTTGAGCTATAGGGAGAAGCTGAACAGGTAGGGGCTGTTTTTCCTGGAGCCTCCCTGTTGCTATAAGTGTCCCTGTTGATCTGGATGAGTGTGGTGTTAAGGCACCTTCGTCTAACCTTCTATTAGAAAAATCCAACCTGAAACGTTAGCGGAGACCTCGAAAGGCTGAAATGAAGACAAAACACCCCATTGCTGTTTAGTTCTCGCCAGTTTATTCCTGCCAAGTGAGTGGGACAGGGAGACTCCAGCTCCATCAGATTGAATGGAGGGTGTTGCCGAGCTTTGGAAGATGGATGGAAACCCAAGGCGCCAGGTCCCATGGGTCAAACGCTCTTGGTTTAGGGACGACCTTAAAAACGCAAAACAAGTCCCATAAGTTCCGGGGGAAAACACATTGCCTGCAATCCGCTGTCCCGGCCCTGCATTGTACCGTCAAATTCTCGTCGGCAAACCAATCCCAATCCAAATACCCAACGTGGAGGATCCTGACCCCATTGGTGCACGGCTCGATGGTCCTTCCTCAATGAACCTTGGGATCAAACTTGGGAGAGTCCAAAAACTGAACGGGATCCGCTCCTTTCCCCCCCCCCCCCCCCCGCATTTGCGGGTGTCCTGACTCACCACTCATGGCCTGGGATAACGTTGCTGTCCCCCACCGAGATTCTGAGCTGTGTTCACCGATGAATTCGGAACTCAAACCTGGGGAGCAACACAACAGGGGCGGGGAATGCAGAGAAAATAACCCAAGGATTCAAGGTCCCAGATCTGGAAACCAATTTCGTGGATGTGGATGTGAGTCAGCGGCTCCGTGTGTCAAAAACAACAACAAAAAAAAAACCCCACACGTTTCTGTCTCTGTCAATGGTGAAAGTGGTCTCCCCTTCCCCAGAGAGAGACTGAGTGGGAACTAGTGTCCCATCCATTGGCCCCGTTAGTTACACTGCGCATGTCCCCCAGGCTGAAAGCTGGATGTCAACACCCTCCCAGCTCCCTCTGCCTTTCTCTCTGTGTGTGGGTGTGTGATGATTTACTGCAGAATGCAGTGTTCCATCAGGCTGTCCACCCAGGATGTTTCGAGGAAAAGGTGAGGACTGCAGATGCTGGAGATCAGAGCTGAAAATGTGTTGCTGGAAAAGCGCAGCAGGTCAGGCAGCATCCAAGGAGCAGGAGATTCCACGGGTTTCAGGCATATTCCTCATTCCTGATGAAGGGCTTATTATGCCCGAAACGTCGAATTTCCTGCTCCTTGGATGCTGCCTGACCTGCTGCGCTTTTCCAGCAACACATTTTCAGCACCCCAGGATGTTTCTCCAGGGCTACACCCCAGTCAGTCACCTCAGGAAGGAGAGTGTGTGTGTGTGGGGGGGGGGGGGGGGGGGGGGGCAGCTCCACTAGTGTGGGGTCCCTGTGGGAGAGACCCAGACTGGTTTTCTGTTCGGGAGGGGAGATGTGAATCACATCAGCAGAGGTACATCAGGAGGAGGCGCTGAGAGTGTCAAGCCAGGAGCTGCCAGGTGGGAAGGGGAGGGTTCAGGTGAGTTGGCCAAAATAAAAGCACAAGGGCTGTTTCTCTGCCCCCCCCCCCCCACCCCACCCCACACACACACAACAGTAAAACAGGGAGTGGTCCGGAACACACTACCTCAGAGGCTGGTGGAAGCAGGTTCCTCCTGGATGTCTCCAATTCCTCTTTTTAGCAACGATTATAAATCTGCAGGGGGTGGGGGGGGGGGGTCTGAATGCTGTGCGGGACACATTGCGGACACTCCCGCAGGCTGGGGAGGGGGGAAAGGCCACTCTCCACCCGCCCCTGGGACTTGTCCAAACGCCAACTTCACTCTCCATGCTCAGGAAGACTGATGCCAGTACTGGAAATCCCATCTCTCCTGCTGGTACCCGCTCTACATTCACATTGCCGGATGGACGAGGGAGATCCAGTGGATGTAGTGTACCTGGACTTTCAGAAAGCCTTTAATAAAGTTCCACATAGGAGGTTAGTGAGCAAAGTTAGGGCGCATGGTATTGGGGACAATGTACTGACTTGGAATGAAAATTGGTTGGCTGACAGGAAACAAAGGGTAGTGATAAACGGCTCCATTTCGGAATGGCAGGCAGTGACCAGTGGGGTACTGCAGGGATCCGTGCTGGGACCACAGCTTTTTACAATATATATTAATGATATAGAAGATGGTATTAATAGTAACATTAACAAATTTGCTGATGATACAAAGCTGGGTGGCAGGGTGAAATTTGAGGAGGATGTTAGGAGATTACAGGGTGACCTGGACAGGTTAGGTGAGTGGGCAGAAGCATGGCAGATGCAGTTTAATGTGGATAAATGTAAGGTTATCCACTTTGGTGGCAAGAACAGGAAGGCAGATTACTACCTCAATGGAATCAATTTAGGTAAAGGGGCAGTACAGAGAGATCTGGGTGTTCTTGTACACCAGTCAATGAAGGCAAGCATGCAGGTACAGCAGGGAGTGAAGAAGGCTAATAACATGCTGGCCTTCATAACAAGAGGAATTGAGTATGGGAGCAAAGAGATTCTTCTGCAGCTGTACAGGGCCCTGGTGAGACCACACCTGGAATATTGTGTGCAGTTCTGGTCTGCAAATTTGAGGTAAAACATTCTGGCTGTTGGCGGAGTGCAGAGTAGGTTCACGAGGTCAATGCCTGGAATTCCTGGCCTCACAGCGCCAGAGACCTGGGTTCAATTCCCGACTCAGGTGACTGTGTGGAGTTTGCACATTCTCCCCGTGTCTGCGTGGGTTTCCTCCCACAGTCACAAAGATGTGCGGGTCAGGTGAAATTGGCCATGCTAAATTGCCCGTAGTGTCAGGTAAAGGGGTAAATGTGGGGGGATGGGTGGGTTGCGCTTTGGTGGGTCAGTGTGGACTTGTTGGGCCGAAGGGCCTGTTTCCACACTGTAAGTAATCTAATCTAATCTTACTGTTATGTTGAAAGGCTTGTATACCCTTGAGTTTAGAAGACAGAGAGGGGATCTGATTGAGACATATAAGATTAGGATGAAAGGATTGGACACTCTGGCGGCAGGAAACATGTTTCCGCTGATGGATGAGTGCCGAACCAGAGGACACAGCTTAAAAATACAGGGTAGACTATTTGGGACAGAGATGAGGAGAAACGTCTTCACCCAGAGAGTGGTGGCTGTGTGGAATGCTCTGCCCCAGAGGGCAGTGGAGGCCCAGGCTCTGGATTCATTTAAGAAAGAGTTGGATAGAGCTGCCAAGGATAGTGGAATCAAGGGTTATGGAGATAAGGCAGGAACAGGATACTGATTAAGGATGATCAGCCATGATCATAATGAATGGTGATGCAGGCTCGAAGGGCAGAATGGCCTACTCCTGCAGCTATTGTCTATTGAGGGTGACAATACTCGGGAAACAGACGCTGTTCATTCAGCAAGTCGACACACGCACTTTCAACACCCCTCCCCCTCCAAACCGCCCCGTTTCTGCAGCCCCCCTCAGCTCCACCCAATGCTGCTGGAAGTGTTGGGGGGGGGGGGGGGGAATAGCAGCCCACCCGGGCAAAGCAGGACCCCACTTAGAAGCCTGTCAGTTTCACGCTGGGAGATGCCCAGGCTGGGCGGGATACCGCTCCTCCCCTCACAGGAACCGGCCAGCCCTTTTCCAACACCGGGACCCCCAGAGAAGGGGAGAGGGCTGTCAGATTCAGAAGTAACTTTATCTCGAGGGGGGTGTTTGGGTAAATCCGCGGTCAGCTTCTCAAATCCGTGGGGTGGAGGCAGGTGAAATGAGTGATTAAAAAAAAATTGGGGGGGAAAATGATGAAAATAAGGTTTTAATCTAAAGATGTGCAGGCTGGGGTGAATTGGCCATGCAAACATTTCCCCATCGTGTCAGGGGGGGGAAAAGGGTGGGTTACTCTGCGGTGTGGGCCTGTTTCCACACTGTGGGGAATCCAGTCTACCTGTTGGGACACAGCCGCTGTCTGGGGGGTGTGCACTCCCGTCTGCTCCTGGTCCCCAGCTCCCCGCTACAGAGCTCAGTAATGCCTGGGCTGTCTGTATCTTCCTCCATGTGGCACACCCGCCTGACGCTGTTTCCATGGGTCCAGCCTCCCAGTCCTCGGCTGATGGGTCATTTTAAACCCAGGCAGCACCAGGGTGGGGGGGGGGGGGGGGTTGGGAGTGGGGGGGGGGGGGGGCGATTCTTGCCAGGCCACTGATGCTCTTTCAATATTGCACTGCTCGAGTCCAGTCTACAGTAGCACAACACTGACAGAGCCGCAGGCACCTGACACTCAGCGGCAGCAACTGTTCGCCCGGGGAGAAAGCATCCCGCATGCTCTCCACTCGGCGGTACTCCCATTCCTGAGCGCTGGCGTTACCCTCTCGCCTAAAAACCTTCCACGCACCGATTTTCACCTCCAGAGGTTTGCAAATCGCAAAACATTCGAAGCTGGGTTTGCTCATTTGGGGATGTAGAAGTGTTTTTTATTTCCCCAAATATTTTCTTCCGTCGAACCCAGGGCAGAAATGAAAGAGCCCAGGGGGGTTCAGGCGTGTTTCTGTTTGTTGAGTGGATGTGTTCTTTCCCCTGGATTTATAACACACACACACCCTGAACAACCCAGATGAACCTTCAGTGAGAGTTCCTTTATAAAAACACACACACAAACACTGAACAACAACCCAGATTAGCCTTCAGTGGGGGCTGGGGGAATGTGAAATTGCCAGCCCCCCCTCCCCTCCAAAAAAAAATAACAGAGGCGAGGGAGACCCACCTGAAACCAGCGCCCGAGCCCACCCAGTCAGAGCGGTCCGCCCAGAGAGACTCCTGCAGCGGCTCGGAGCCGCCCCCTGGCGGGGCCGCATCACCGCGGCAACTCTCACCCAGCGCTGGCCACCATTCTCAGAGAGATGTGCTTCCCTTTGCTCCTTGATCTAGCCCCCCTACCCCACCCCAATCCTCTTGCAAGCCGACTGAACCCCAGGCCAAAACCCTATAAGCGATATTGCACTACTTACAGCAGACATTCAAAGCAGACGCAATATAGATAGGGTCCCAGCGCCAAGGGCTGACTGCTCTCTCACCCAGCCCCTCTCCCCACCCCGTTTCTCCCTCTTTCTCCCCCCCACCCATACCCTTCCCTAGCCGGCAATCCCTGCACACGCGGGGGGGGGGGGGGCGCTTTTAAAATTAGATTCCTGTTTCCCCTCCTCAAATTACAGCTCACACCAACTGATGGGGAGGGCAGGGGGCAGTGTGGGGGTGGAAAGTGAGCTTGTTATTCACAGTTCCACCCTTGAAGGGGGGGATGGAACTTATTTCCCCCCCCCCCAGCCGGGTCTGCACTAGATTGGGGCAAAATGGCCTGGGGGAGTGGGCTGTGGAATCAATGCAGCTTTCACGAGAGGGAGATTGGTGACTCACTTCAGGTTCCCAGGATTGGCGGTGTGACCACACCCCCCCACACACACCCCAGCTACCCCCCCACCCACACACACACCCCCAGCCACCCCCTCCACACACACACACCCAGCCACCCCCCCACACACACCCCCAGCCCACCCCACACACACACACCCCCAGCCACCCCCCCCCACACACACACCCCCAGCCCCCCCCCACACACACACCCCCAGCCCCACACACACACACCCAGTCCCACACACACCCAGCCCCCACACACACCCAGCCCCATACACACCCAGCCCCTCCACACACACACACACCCAGCCCCCCACACACACACCCAGCCCCACACACACACACCCAGCCCCACACACACACACCCAGCCCCCCCCACACACACCCCAGCCCCCCCCACACACACACACCCAGCCCCCACACACACCCCCCCAGCCCCCCCCACACACACACCCTCTGCCCCCCCCACACACACACCCTCTGCCCCCCCCCCCCACACACACACCCTTTCTCCCCCCCCACGACATTCGGCGAAATCGACTCCAAGAATGTGTGTCCCCCTTCCCTCCCCCCCCCCCCCCAAAGCTCTGCTGCTGCGAGTTTCCTGAAGCAGGCGGTGCGGTGGGGAGGGCGACCCCCCCCAGAAAACACCCAGCCCCAAGAAGGGCCAGTGAGTGTGGAGAGGGAGCCAGCCCCTCCCTCCCTCTGTGCAGCCCTCCCCTCCCCATGCCCACCCCCACTGCCCCCTCCCAGTTAGGTACACGGCTCCATTAACAGCAACCACTCGGCCCAACTCTCCCTGCCTGTACCCGCTGATGGAGGAGCGTCGCTCCGAAAGCTGGTGCTTCCAATTAGACCTGCTGGGACTCGAACCTGGTGCTGTGTGAGTTTTAACTGTGTCCAGCCCCAGTCCCACACCGGCCTCTCGTGTGTTAGAGGGCTAGGGGAGGGTCTGTGGGATGAAACTCTACCCCCCTCCCGAGTTCCTGCCAGGCCTGGGGAGAGAGAGGATGTGCGGGAGGGAGCAGGGGATCGGGAGCACAGCCTTACCGCTGAAGGGGGGGGGGGGGGCCCAACTGAGATGGGGAAATCTCTTTCAGAGAGCGGTGTTGCCTGTGATGTGGCGGTGGGGAGAGGTTACTGAGGGCATTTGGGGGCTGAGAGAGTGGGGGGGATGCAGGGTCAGGGGGAAGAAGCCAGGACAATAGGGTTGAGGAACCTAGGAGCATTCTGGATGGGCCGAACGGCCTGACTCCGTTCCTATATCTTAGGGGGAAGTGAGGGGTGCAGATCAGGCAGCAGCCGAGGGGGGTGGGGGGGAATGGATGTTTATGGCCATCCTGATGAAGGGTTTATGTCTGAAACACTGACTTCCCCGCCCCCCCCCCCCCCCGCTCCTCAGGTCCTGCCTGACCTGCTGTGCTTTTCCAGCACCACCTCCTGTCTCTATGGTCTGCCCCATCCCGCCCGGCTACAGGCATCCCCTTCCCCAGCTACAAAGGCCACTCGGCCCATCTGCGCCCTGCTACCTGGCCCGCAATGCAGTAATGGGTGGGTTTGAATAGAGGCCATTTGGGGGGAGGAGGAGGAGACTGGCACTGCCTATCAAACCCAGATTAGAGCGGTGCTGGAAAAGCACACGCCGTCCAGCCCCCCCCCCCCCCCCGCGTGTAATCATGGGCACTGGGGGGGGGGACCTGAACTGGGTCTGAGTTCTGGGAATACAAGGGAATGGCGCCAAGTGCACGGTGTTCCCGCTGGGGCGGAGTCTGTGGGTTTAACTCTCAACGGGCACAGGGACATGGGCATTCACAGCATCCCCTCTCCACCCCCCCCCCCACACCCTCTCCCTCCCCAACCCCCCCCCCCCCCATGGCCACTCTGCGTGGAGTGAGCACTGACCACGAGGTGAACTTACCACCCAACCCTCAGATTCACACCTTCTCCCGTGCGTTTCCCCCCCCCCCCCCCCCCCCCCCAATATACCGAGCTGGGCGCTGGGCTTTATAAAAGGGGATGGGTTACATTTCTGTGGCGCCTGAATCCAGCGTCAGATCGGCGCAGGATCGAACCCCGGGGGCGGTGGCGCCGCCTCGGCGGCTGTGATCGGGGAAAATGCTGGCGCGGGGCTCGGGTATGGGACCCACTCTCCCTCCCTCCCACGCCCCACTCCCAATCCAGCTAAAGCTGCCGTGGGAGGGGAAGGGGGGGGGAAGGGCGAGGAGTGGGGGAGGGGAGGGCGAGGAGTGGGGCGGGGGAAGAGCGAGGAGTGGGGGGGAAGGGCGAGGAGTGGGGGGGGAGGGCGAGGAGTGGGGGGGGAGGGCGAGGAGTGGGGGGGAAGGGCGAGGAGTGGGGGGGGGAAGGGCGAGGAGTGGGGGGGGGAAGGGCGAGGAGTGGGGGGGGAAGGGCGAGGAGTGGGGGGGGGAAGGGCGAGGAGTGGGGGGGGGAAGGGCGAGGAGTGGGGGGGGGAAGGGCGAGGAGTGGGGGGGGAAGGGCGAGGAGTGGGGGGGAAGGGCGAGGAGTGGGGGGGGAGGGCGAGGAGTGGGGGGGGGAAGGGCGAGGAGTGGGGGGGGAGGGCGAGGAGTGGGGGGGGAAGGGCGAGGAGTGGGGGAGGAAGGGCGAGGAGTGGGGGGGAAGGGCGAGGAGTGGGGGGGGGAAGGGCGAGGAGTGGGGGGGGGAAGGGCGAGGAGTGGGGGAGGGGAGGGCGAGGAGTGGGGCGGGGGAAGAGCGAGGAGTGGGGGGGGGGGAGGGCGAGGAGTGGGGGGAGGGCGAGGAGTGGGGGGGAAGGGCGAGGAGTGGGGGGGGGAGGGCGAGGAGTGGGGGGGGGGAGGGCGAGGAGTGGGGGGGGAAGGGCGAGGAGTGGGGGGGGGAAGGGCGAGGAGTGGGGGGGGGAAGGGCGAGGAGTGGGGGGGGAAGGGCGAGGAGTGGGGGGGGGAGGGCGAGGAGTGGGGGGGGAAGGGCGAGGAGTGGGGGGGAAGGGCGAGGAGTGGGGGGGGGAAGGGCGAGGAGTGGGGGGGGGAAGGGCGAGGAGTGGGGGGGGAAGGGCGAGGAGTGGGGGGGGAGGGCGAGGAGTGGGGGGGGAAGGGCGAGGAGTGGGGGGGAAGGGCGAGGAGTGGGGGGGGAAGGGCGAGGAGTGGGAGGGGAAGGGCGAGGAGGGAAGGGAGAGGGGGGAGGGGGAGAGAGGGGGGGGGAAGGGAGAGGGAAGGAAAGAGAGCTGGCTTTATCCAGCTCTCCCAGTGACCCATTCAGGGAGAGGGGGAAATTAGTCGGGCTCTGGACATGTGGATGGGGAAGGGGGCAGCGTTCACTGGGGATTTCAAGGTGTTTTGAAAACCCACACGTGCGGCAGCGGCTTTATTCGGAGGGAGGGAGGCTCGGGGGGGGGGGGTGGTCAGCCCGCGGTGTAAGGAACACAGGCAGAGGGGTCCTGAGAGGGCAGGTCCCGACTGAGAGCCGGCACCTCCATACGCAAGGTCTTGGTAAAAACCACAGACTGCAGACCCCGCTCATTACTCAACCACAAACACAGAAAGTTGCTGCTCTGTTTGTTTGAAACAGCAACCCAGCTGCTGAAAATGGTCTGGTTACATTTATATATCACCCTCGCGTATTCCAATCCCTGCGCCTGGGCTAATACTAGGTAGATACTGGGCAGATACTGGGCTAATACTGGGCAGGTACTGGGTACCCCAGGAGGCAGGCCGAGGGGGAAAGGGGCGCTTCCGAGTCAGGAATGCAGCTTCCTCCTGTGCGGGATTTACCCGTTTTGCCCCCACTCCCCTCTCCCAACATCCCAATGGCCATCTCCCTGGAACACAGTGCCCCATCCCATGTGGAAATGCTGAGGGACACAGTGATCACTTCATCCAGGCGGGTCCACCCAACAGAAAGGGACCCGTGCTGGCGCCATATTGGTCATCTGCTCAGCCTCTCCCCTGGACAGAGAGCTCCTCATTCCCTGGACCTTCTGGGTGGCCCCCAGCACTCACCCCCAACCTCAGGGCCTGGGCAATGATGGGCCCGGGTCTCCCAGACAGAACACTGGGGGGCTGCGGCCATGCCTCCCTCACAAACCCAGCAGCGATGATGGGGCAAACTGACTCAGGGCTGGGGGGGGAAGGAGTGTTCACTGCATTACTGCAGGGAGGGAGGGGTCTGCGGCTAGAATAGGGGGAAAGGCCCTCACTCTGTGTCCCAGCCTCGAACCCCCCCCCCCCCCCCAAGTCCGTGCGTTCGCGCCCAGCCACAGTTACAAGGCGGCTCGGGGCAAGTCTTTTTCCCCCCTTTAACTTTGGCAAGGCCGTTACATTTCTATAGCTGCCCAGACCCCCCCCCCCCCCCCCCCCCCACCATGGGGTTTTGTAAAGGAGGGAAATCACAGCAACGCCGTGCAGTCGTGAGACTTCAACATTGCAGAGTCTGAATATTAGCCTGAACAGGAGACACGTGGCCCACCTCCAAGGCCAGAATGGCCACACCGCCTCCCTCCCCTAGGGAAAAGGATTTGCCAAATGCTGGACTCACAGCGATCACGGGGTTTTGGAAAAGCAGGGGCGGGGGGGGGGGGGGGGTCTGCCCTCTAACCATGCTCAGCAAGTTTAAATAGACATGGCCTGCACTAGGTGGAATATCTACTGAGGGAAAGGGAGGGTGCAAGACATCTCTCATACTGGGCACACGTTGAGATTTCACAGCGGAGTCCGGTGGGAGCAGGCGGAGGGGGAGCATCCCGTCACCAGCCGCCAACAACCGGCCGGCCCGCACTTTCAGACCGACTCTAGAGCCTCCCCTCAGAGCGGGCAAGCCGCCTACAGAACATTCCTGCACACACTCCCCTCCCCAAACAACCGACTTTTGGAAACAATACCTCACAGAAACTGTAACTTCACCCAAATAATAATGGTGCGCCAGAAATTCCTTCACCCCTCGTTATAATGTTTCCCTGTCTCAATAAATAGGGTTTTTAAAAATCTCTACATGGCAAGTGAAATCTTAAAGAGTCTTTTTTTTGGAGGGGGGGGGGGGGGGGAGAGCGATTTTTAGTTCCCACTGACCTTTCTAATCTTGGTGATTTAACCAAAAAATACTGTACAGCGTGAGCCGTTTGAGAATCCGGCCATGTTAGAGGGGGTTCCTACTGGGATCAAACTCAGCTCATATCTATATATAAACCAGAAACGACTGGTTCGAGGAAGGGCCCGAATACAGCCCACTCAGTGCATTCCAACAGGGTACACTTCCCCAACACACACTGCAAGCTCTAACACGAAATATTCAGCACGCATTCTTTTTTTTGTACAACATATACACACACACACACACAAAACCAGCCACAAATAGGCGTGCCGTGACCTGCTCAGGACTGAAACAGACACAATCCTCCCGGGTCGGTCCCAGACCCACGCCCCAGTCCTCTCGGTTCCATTTCGATATCGATATATAAACCACACGGTGTCCCGGGACATTTCAGAGCCAAAACTACCCTTTAAACAGAGCCTGTCTGAAAATACCCCTTCAGCACAAGTCTCTCCCCCCCACCCACCCCAATCAATATGACCTTCCCTCTAATGCACACACACAATAAAAGCCCACACGTAGCCCTCTCCCCACCCGGATTTTAGAAAGAGTGACCCAGTAAAGGGGTGCAGATTCCCGCCTGTGGGAATGCTCACACACACACAGAATAGCCCAGCAACACAGAAAGACGTCCGGAATCCTGCTAACAGGCTGCAGGGACTGAGCGGGGTCGGTAAACAGCCCCCACACCCCTCCACTCCCAAACACACACACACAACGGGACATCCGGAGGGGGGGTGGAAAACAGACAGGGAGCGGGATCCACGCTGCGGGACACAGTATGCCGTGTCCAGACTCCCCTGGTATGGATCTATCCCCAAACCATAGCGCGCACACAACACACACACACAGACTGCGAATTCCCTCCCGCCTCACAGAACTGGCCTCCCTCCCCTTTCGTGTTATCGCCCACATCAGCGTTAGGAAAGGCTTTTGCAGTCCCTTGAAAGAAACCGCTTCGGTTTTGTTTCTCCCGCGTGTGTCCAACTCCGGGATCTCGCACCGACACCGATTTCAAATCGTTGCTGCACATCGCAACCAATCACACGGCCGTTCCGCGGTCTTGCCTCACGCTTTGATAGCTCCACCGACCAATAATGACCGGAGAATATTAAATCCTTTCCCATCCCCATCAGCAATTGGTCCCTGATTTACGACGCGAGGGGGAACTGTTGGGAATCTCACTCAAGGAGAGAGTGAGGTCTGCAGATGCTGGAGATCAGAGCTGAAAATGTGTTGCTGGAAAAGCGCAGCAGGTCAGGCAGCATCCAAGGAACAGGAAATTCCTGATGAAGGGCATATGCCCGAAACATCGACTCTCCTGCTCCTTGGATGCTGCCTGACCCTGCTGCGCTTTTCCAGCAACACATTTTTAGCAAGAATCGAACTCACCCAGCGACAATCACTTAAGCTATACGGATGTAGCCCGGCCATTTCTGACTAAACACAAAGGTGAGCAACACCAGGCACCCAGAGCAAAACCAAACCGCCGCTGCGCCCCCAGTCTCAGGGGCCGGCCCCTTCGTTGAACGCACAGGAACGGTCGAGAGCCTCTGAAATCACCAGCCAGTTCCACCGCAAGACAGTCCCACCAGGGAATGGACAAGTGTCCGAGAAACTGGGAGATGCTCTAAGCCACATGGCCAGACATTACAATGCGACTCAAAACCGACCTCATTCAATTTTGCTTATTCTTAAAAAGTGCTAATCACATCAGTTCTTAAAAGCTCAGCAAAATCTCATCTCTTTTTTTAAGTTATTGCAACAAATTATCAGAGAGGGAACACACACAGTTTTGAAATTCCAGACTAATTATCGTGAAATATCATCAACAAAGCGGCTGTGAGTTCCCTGTAAGCATTTTTCCCACTCCCCAGCCCCACATGAACACTCGGCGATCTTGGATTTGTTAAATTCCTTCCTCAAAAGGTCCCAGGCTGTCGGCGAACTCACTTGTCTGGTGTCGGACGCTTTGACAATACTATTGCACTGCTTAACTGTGTACAGTAGTGCAATATCGTCAGAGCATCAGACAGCAGTCAACCCTGGGTCAGGGCTCAATGTACTGTGGGTTAAACTCACATGAACAGAGGGAAGGGAGTTGTAGCTGCTTGATCTGTAATAGCTTCGAGTTCAGAAAAACGTTACACTTTACAGAAAGGAACGCACACGTTAGTATCCCCAAACAACAGATCCACTAAGGCCAGAAAAAAAACCAAAATCTGTGTTAATATAAAAAACTTGTGGAAAACAGGTGATCCCCAATTGAAAACTGAACAAGCACAAACACAGATATTAATTATCTGGGTCGTAGGTTTCACATTGTTGTAGCTGAAGGCTTATTTCTGCCCTCAGTTTGGAAGAGAAAAAAGGTGTTTTTTTTTCTCGGGGGGGGGGGGTGTGTGGGTGGGTTTGAAAGTGGAAATTACTGTCAGCCAATGCCCTTTTAATATTGCACTGCTTAGCACATCTCAGTAGTACAACATGAAGAGAGCCCCGGACAACAGACTTCAATTAGAAAAAAAAACACACCAAGACCACCCAAAACGTGAGGGGCTTTCTTCGAACCAAAACCCCCACAAAAATAACCCGATTACAAGCCTGAAAGAAAGAAAACACAAAAAAATCAGGCGCACCTAACATCCGAAAAATCAGGAAACAGTCCAAATCGAGAAATGCAAACAGTATATTTTAAAATAAACGACCGCAGTTTCAAATCTAAAATTTCAAAACTTTAAATGAGTAACTTTCAATGGAAAAGCAAACTATCATTCCTGGTTTTGCAAAAAAATATATAACGTAATTACAAGCACAAGTAGCAGGGCGATCGAAATATAAACACTTGGTGGGATCGGAACAGTTTCCTGCTACACAACTTTTACAAATAAAGTCCAAAACATCCCCTTTCTGCACCGCACACACACACACACACAACAGACACGCAGTTGCCAAATCTCATTACCTCAATGTTACTACAGACTGTAGCCCCCACGCCGTAAAACATCCGTCTGCGGAACTGTAGAAACTAGTAAAACAGGAATTGGGAGGGCTCTATCGCCAAAACTATTAAAAGAAAGCAGATTTTCCAGAGGAAAAGAGAGAGAGAGAAAAAAAATAAGTGGAGGGTCCCGAATATGAAGCGTGGCTGGAGCAGAGATCGCTGAAGCTTCACACACACCACCGCTTCCCCCACCCGGAGGCTTCAGTGAAAGCCCATGGGCTGATGTCCCTTTAAAAAGAAATCCAGTGGCTCTCAGAGCGGGTTAAAAGACACTTGAGCCCCTAACATTAGAAATGGGGTGCTCAGACTCCAAATTAAATCTAGATCAACAAATCGTGGGGGGGGGGGGGGGGAAATTTGCTGAACTCACGCCCCAATAAAATACAAATCAAATTAAAGCAGGGTTTGCCCCTGCGGATGTACCTCCTGGTCCGGCCAAGTTGCCTGCTGAGGCTTCTCTCTCTCTCTCTCTGTGATCAACCTCATTTTAAAAGCCTTAACATTTCCCAGTGTGTGGGGCTCCGGAGGGGCGGGGTACTTCGGTGCGTTCTTTTGGAGGAAAAATAAATCTCCCGATTGCAAGACAAGCCACTGCATGGCCTCCCCTCTCCCCTCCCCCCCCCCTCTCTCTCCCTGCCAGAAGCTGGGGGGTCGGTTTAAAGCCCCCCTTGTCTCTTCCTTCCCTTTTTTTCTTGTAGCCCAGAGCTCCCGCCATTTCCATGCAATCACCCGGATGCTACTCGCGGAATGAATAAAAATGAAACATGCTGAAATGTACCTGCAAGCAGAGAGAGAGAGAGAGAGAAAATAACAAATTAAATACATGAACGCAGCTCAAAGTTGCACACAAAAAAAATGGAGGCGACATATTTCCCAAAGTTTTGGCCGCCCGCTCCTTCCCGGGATATGCAGCCGATCGCTGTGCCTTTGCTTGAGGAGCAGGAGAGGGAGGCAGAAAGCCAGGGTAGGGCCGGCCCGGTCAGCAGCAGCATGCCCCGGCCGCAGCTCCAGCTCTCCCACCGCCGCCACCACCGCCACCTCCTCCATCTTCAGCACCTTCCGCCCCTGCGCTCGGCCACGCCCCCTCCTCCACCCCTCTGGGCCCGCCCCCTCACCCCCCCCCAACCACACACACACCCACCCCGCATTGGTCAGCGCCGCCCGCCCGCCCACATGACCCCGCCTCCCATTGGCCGGCCGCCTCGGCCGTCGCCGCCAGCAGCCCGCCGCTGATTGGCCGCGCGGCTGACTCGCAACATTCCAGGTAGACAGCGCGAGCGGCCCGCGCTCACTGGCAGCAGCGAGGGAGCCGCATCCATTCACAAAAATATAACCCACACACATACACATCCACACACACACACACATCCACACACACACACACACATACACATGCACATCCACACACACACACATACACACATACACATGCACATCCACACACACACACACACATCCACACACACACATACACATGCACATCCACACACACATACACACACACACATACACATGCACATCCACACACACACACACACATCCACACACACACATACACATGCACATCCACACACACACACACACATCCACACACACATACACATGCACATCCACACACACATACACACACACATACACATGCACATCCACACACACATCCACACACACACACACATACACACACACACATACACATGCACATCCACACACACACACATACACATATACACATGCATACACACACATACACATGCACATCCACACACACACATACACATGCATACACACACATACACACACACATATACACATGCATATACATACATACACACATGCACATACACACACGCATATATACACACATATACACACATACACACATGCACGTACACACACATACACGTACACACACATACACACATGCACATACACACATGCACATACACACACACATATACACATGCATACACACACATACACATCCACACACACACATGCATATACATACATACACACATGCACATACACACACGCATATATACACACATATACACACACACACATGCACGTACACACACATACACGTACACACACATACACACATGCACATACACACACATATACACACACACATATACACATGCATACACACACATACACATCCACACACACACATGCATATACATACATACACACATGCACGTACACACACATGCACGTACACACACATACACGAACACACACATACACACATGCACATACACAGAGCAGCCCAGGGCGCCCTCTCCTCTCCTCCTCCGGCCTCTTTTGTGTTATCTTTCACACGCTCCCCTTTCTTCCTATGATTTCACCACCACCCCCAGACACCACACCTCCTAAATTTTTACATATATAAAAATTACGGAGGGAGGTTGGAGCACACCAGCCCTCTCTCAGGCAGGAGGGGAAAGCAGTGAGCTGTGAAATCCCGCATTCCTGTCCGATGGAGCTGAAGTAATGGTGTTGTGGAACAGAAAAAGCCATCAATTTAAAAAAAAGCATATAATATATCTGTACGGTCTTTTCCTCTCCTCTTCAGCTTTCTTTCCTTATGAGCAATCCCTCTATCCCGTGTTTGTCATTTTCCCTATTTCTGTATGTTCCAGTCCCCCAACTCCTGTGTACCTTAGCCCAGACCCCACAATTTAAATTCAGTTTGCAGTGTAAACTTGTATATTTATTTTCATTTAATTTATAACGTCGAGCTAGTGAAAGCGCTTAAAGAGAAAAGTCATCCACAGAGAAAACTGGACCTGACCAATCAAAATGTACTTGCAACTGTTCATCAAATATTTAACGCACAGCGAGGCACAAATTACAATCCACCACCGATTTTTAAAACTAATTTACTAACTTTAACGAACGCACAGAGGGATTGCCTCAGAAATGCGTTCTTTCGATGAATCTTTCAGCAATGATTCAACATTACTACCACAGAAACTTCACCCAATTTAACAAGACAAAACATTTTCAATCATTTGAAACAGCGTGTGATTAAAATAAGTCTGAAAGCGTCTCAGTAAAACTTAAGATAGAAATCGTTTTAAACATCGCTGTAGTTAAGACGATGAAGAAATTGAATTTCAGGGTAACATATAAAACTCGAGTCTGTGTGTGTGGTTTTCCTACTCCACGTGCCCTGACCGTATCTTCACGTTTAAATTTTTTTGTGTTGTACCTTACATTTTAACACGCCCTCGTGTAGTGGCTGCCCGTGCTCCCGATGGAGAAGCCGGAATACAGATTGAAAGAATGGCTTCATTGAACGCCAGTTCTGGAAATTTCGTGGTTTATTTCCCGTCATGGAGGGATGTGCACTTTCCACATCCCAGCCCGACGCACCTTCAATGGTTGTGTGGGGATCGATGACCCCCAAGTGCAATTGAGATGGGTCCTAATACAATGAAGAGGATTGCCGCTTTAAGAACTTGTCAAATCAGCAAGGGAAAAAAAAAGAGATGAAAGGCGTTGGACGGATGGGAAGTGCACGGTCTCAATCGGCAAGTATTTCACAAGAAAAAGCGTTAAGACAAAGGGAAACGTTCTGATATTTCTCTCTCTGAAGTTGTAGTCTTTGATGTTCCCTTCTGATTGTTAATCAACTGAAAGTTTGCAAAAAAAATCTTTACCAAGAGCAGAATTGATGGCGGGTGAAAACAAGGCAGCCTTCAAATTAAACAACATCGAAGATATCGAAATCATTCGTTAAGAATTGTTAAGGGCAGAGATACCTAACGACTTCATTTGCTAAACTTTGCTGTTTTTTCCATCGATAGCAATCTGCTCTGTGTCTGGCAGTGAACATGTCACCCTACAGTGTACCATATGTAGAGTCACTCCAGGCACTGACCCCCTCCCCAGGATAATTGGAAAAGTATCACATGCAATTAATGAGACAAACACAAACAGCCATAAGATTAGCCAAGTGGTCATTGGATGGGGCTATGGTAGTTTTCAGCTATATTAGAATCAATATGTGATTGTGGAGGACCATTCATGGACACTGAAGAGCAGGGACAATTTTACTTCAAAGCTGTTAAATAATTGTGTTTGCATCAGCCTAGACACCTAAACATTTGAACAGAAAGTTTCTGGGCCAGAAACAGATGAGCCTAGCTGATGTATACATCTCCAACTGATGGTGCTCAGCAATGGATAGTACTTTTCATATTGACCTAGAATGTATTGTCATGTCCATAAGACCATAAGAACAGGAGAACTGAAGCAGAGTCACTGGACTCGATATATTCACTCTTCTTTCTGTCTTCAGATGTTGTCAGACCTGCAGAGTTTCTTCCGTGATTTCTGGTAGCAACAGGAATAGGTCTTCTCAGCCCTTTGAGCCTGGTCCACCATTCGATAAGATCATGGCTGATTCAACACCCACATCCACTTTCCTGCATTTTCCCCATAACCCTTAGTTCCCCTACTGATCAAGAACCTGTCTATCTCAGCTTTAAGTATACACAAAGACTTTGCTCCCACAGCTCTCTGAGAGAAGAGAGTGAGTTCTAAGTCTCACAACTCTCTGAGAGAGAGAAAAAAATCCTCCAGTCTTAAATTGCTGCTCTTTTATTCTGAGAGTATGCATTTTGATCCCTGGCTCTCCAATGAAAGGAAACATTCTCACACCCTCTCAATGTCCATATGGATCATTTCGTAAAGTTTAGAATCATTTTGGTTTCTAATCTGATATCTGCTCAATGGGGAATAGATTAGATTAGATTACCTACAGTGTGGAAACAGGCCCTTCGGCACAAGAAATCCATACCGACCCTCCAAAGAGCAACCCACCCAGACCCATTCCCCTACATTTACCCCTTCACCTAACTCTACAGGCAATTTAGCATGGCCAGTTCACCTAACCTAAAGAGAATGGACAAGTGTTCTATGAGCCTCTTGCTTAGAATTTTAATTGTTCAACAAAATAAGCCAGGTTATGAAGTTCCTATTTTCAAAACATGGGAGCCAATAGCAGAGGAATCTCTCTTGTTTGTAGCTCCTCAAAACAAGAATGACACTTGCTTATGGCTAGAGCCTGTGAAAGGAGTGTTTTCACATGTAGAGGAGGCTGCCATTAGTCTGTCTGACCAGGAAGCTCTCTGGTTGTAACTGTCATAGGCAAATCAGAAATATTTACAGGTTGATAATTGGCCTGTATGGTTATGTTGTAACACACCTCCCATGGCCGACAATCTCTAAAGTTAGAGTTGAACCCAGAAACTGAGATGCTGCTATGGTGCTCAAAGACCTTTTACTGAGCCAGAAAAATTAACCTGACATCCATTGTTGAGGTCTGGTTGGAAGGCATCATGAACATTTCGCTGTGCATTGTACAGGTTTGTCGAAATGGACTTCCTGTTACCAACAAACAGTTCATGCTCACGTGCTATGGAATGGACAGTGTTAATTAACACTGGAATAAAATCAAAATACTATGGATGTTGAAAATCTGAAACAATCACAGAAAGTGCTGAAGAAACTCAGCAGGTCTGACAGCGTTTGTCGAGAAAGAGTCAGAGTTAACATTTTGAGTCCAATCGACTCTCCTTCAGAAGTAAGTAATTATAGAAAGTAAGAAAGTCGAAATTAGAGTAATGGTGCATTTACATAAATGCATGAAGTGTCGTAATTTAAGATTGGAAATATGATGTTTTAGCAATAACAGAGACCAGGCTCAAAGAAAGGTGGGACAGGGTTTTAAATAATTCCTGGATAACTAGTTTACTGGATGGGTAAAGCCCTGATGAAGGGCTTATGCCCGAAACGTCGAATTTCCTATTCCTTGGATGCTGCCTAACCTGCTGTGCTTTAACCAGCAACACATCTTCAGCTACTAGTTTACTGGAAACTGGAAAGGGGAAGAATAGGCCTTGTGATATTGATCATAGGAGAACATTACATTACTAGAAAGAAAGGATGTTATAGAGGCGCTTATTTGTTTTGAACTAAGGAACAGAAAAGGTACAATTTGAATTCTTTTGTGTAGTCTATAGGCCACCACATAGTGGGAAGGTGTAATGGAATAAATGTGCAAGGAGATTATATACAAACTATAAAAGGATATGCTTTAATTATTTGATGACAGACTTTGATGCCAATAGGGTAAAGGACAGGGAGGAACACTAGCTCTATCACAGGTTTTATGTTGGCTGTAGGAAAAATCCAGGAACAAATCAGAATAAGAGTACTTAACGGAGGGAAATTTGACTCTACAAGGGGTTAAAATGGATCAGGGCAAATAAATTAAGGTTATGGATTGAGTTGAGCAGGAAAAACTGTATGGAGCGACAGACTGCCTTTGGTACGGTCAACGTATATTCTCACAAAGGGGAATGGTAAAGCAGACAAATCCAGAGCTTCCCAAATGGTGGTAACTAAGGAGATTAAGATGAAGCAGAAAAAAATGATTACATTTATTTGATTTACTTATTGTCATATACATGTTGTTACAAAATACAGTGAAAAGTGTTGTACAGTGTTGCCATTCTGTGGTGCCATCTTAAAACAATGAAAAATAAACCAAAGCATAGAATATAAAGGCAGAAGAGTAAAGAAATGAAGGAAAAACTTCATGTACTTGTGACGGCTAGGAGGTGAAGAATACAATGGCGTGCTCGGCTGGATATGAAAGATTCGGAGGAGAATTGGGAAAGTAATGTGAGAAAAGCAAAGAACGAGTCAAATAAGAAGTTGGCCACTAATATAGAAGAGAATCCAAATGTCTACTGAAGCTATAAGAAATAGTATAAGGTTGCAAGAGGAAGGGTGGAGCTGATTAAAAACCACAAAAAGGTCAGTGAAATGATGGCACCTATCTCAAGAGCCTTGGATACACTTATACCCACGGTCACCACTGTTGGCATTGATTGGCATTCCTGAGTGGGAACCCACAGAAAGTGACTGACCTGGATGGAGTCCCCAGCTGTGGGCTCCGATCCTGTGCAGACCAGCTGGCTGGAGTAATCGCAGCCATCTTTAACCTCTCCTTGCTATGCTCTTGAGCCTGCTCCACTATTCAATAGGATTCTGGCTGGTCCAGTACTGCTCACTTTCACTGTGCCCCTGTTTCTCTGCAACCCTCAACTCCCCTGGTGATCAAAAATCTATCGAGCTCATCCATAAATATACACAAGGACTCTGCCCCCCCAAAGTTTTCTGGGGCAAAGCGTTCCAAAGACTCACAACCCTTGAAGAAGTGAATTTCCTGTCATCTCAGTCCCAAACTGATACTCCTTCATTCTGAGACCGTGCCCTCGGTTTTAGACTCTCCCTCGACGGGAAATGTTCTCCCAGAATTTACCCTGTCAAGCCCCTCAAGAATCCTATAGGTTCAAACGGAATCACCTCTCACTCTTCAAAACTCCAATGAATAGAGTCCCAGCCTATTTAATTTGGCTCATAAGACAATCTTTCCATACCAGGGATCATAGAATCATAGAGATGTCCATGCTGACCAGATATCCCAACTCAATCTAGTCCCACTTGCCAGCACCCAGCCCATATCCCTCCAAACCCTTCCTATTCATATACCCATCCAAATGCCTCTTATATGTTGCAATTGTACCAGCCTCCACCACTTCCTCTGGCAGCTCATTCCATGCACGTACCACCCTCTGCGTGAAAAGGTTGCCCCTTATGTCTCTTTTATATCTTTCCCTTCTCACCCTAAACCTATGCCATCTAGTTCTGGACTCCCTGACCCCAGGGAAAAGACTTTGCCTATTTACCCTATCCATGCCCCTCATAATTTTGTAAACCTCTATAAGGTCATTCCTCAGCCTCCCACACTCCAGGGAAAACAGCCCCAGCCTGTTCAGCCTCTCCCTATAGCTCAAATCCTCCAACCCTGGCAACATCCTTGTATATCTTTTCTGAACCCTTTCAAATTTCACAACATCTTTCTGATAGGAAGGAGACCAGAATTGCACGCAATATTCCAACAGTGGCCTAACCAATGTCCTGTACAGCTGCAACGTGATCTTCCAACTCCTGTACTCAATACTCTGATCAATAAAGGAAAGCATACCAAACGCCTTCTTCACTATCCTATCTACCTGCGACTCCACTTTCAAGGAGCTATGAACCTGCACTCCAAGGTCTCTTTGTTCAGCAACACTCCCTAGGACCTTACCATTAAGTGTATAAGTCCTGCTAAGATTTGCTTTCCCAAAATGCATCAACTTTGTGAACCGTCTCTGAACTGCCTCCAATGGAATAGTATATTTTCTAAATGGAAGGAACCATGTTGAAAGAGATAGTGCTACAAAGAATTGAATAGTTTAAAATTGAAAAGCAAGACATATTGGATAGGCTTCCAAAGTTAACAGACCACCAGGATTTGTTAAGATATGTAAGGAAATGAGAAGGGAAACTGCAAGGGCACTGGTCATAATTTCCCAGTCGTCCAGAGACTCAGGGCTGGTACCAGATGACTACTGAAATGCAAATGTTACACCCTTCTTCAATAAAGCATCTAAAGACAAGTTCAGCAACTTGCTCGGAGACAGTGAGGACTACAGATGCTGGAGATCAGAGTCAAGAGTATGGAAAAGCACAGCAGGTCAGGCAGCATCCGAGGAGCAGGGGGAATTGGTGTTTCGGGCAAGAGCCCTTCATCTGCCCGTCAGTTTAATTAGAAACTGCAAATTTAGGCAGAATTAACAGCCACTCGGACCAATACAGGCTAATTCAGGAAAGTCAGCATGGCTCTGTCAAGGTCAAATCACGTTGGACTAACTTGCATGGGTTTTTTGATTTACTGACAGCGGGTTGATGATAGTAATGCTGTTGGTGTGGTGCACGTGGAGTTTTAAAAGGCATACAATGGATGAAACAGCAAAATTAGAAATTCTGCAAGAAAAGAGACAACAGCAACATGTATATGAAATTGATTGAATCACAAAAAATCGTGTTATGGTGAATGATTAATTTGGGACTGGAGGAAGGTTTATAGTGGAACTTCCTCAGGCCTAATGTTAGAACCCTGGTTTTTCCCAATAATGATCTAAATCTTATTGTATCAGGCACAGTTTCAAAACTTGTATATGCATCATTAGGAGTATTGTGAACTGGGAAGAGATTAGTGGAGAACTTTGAATAGATTTGATGTATTATTGTCACACGTACCTCGGTACAGTGAAAAGCTTTGTTTTTGTGTGCACTACAGGAAGATCATGCTAAACAAAGTGCATGAGGGTAATCGAACAGAGCGAGGAATACAGCGTTACAGCTGCAGGGAAGGTGCACAAAGAGCGAGATCGACATTAAATTTAAAATTTGAGAGATCCATTCAGATATTGATAAGTTGGTGGAGTAGGCAGGCCAGTGGCAGATGAAATTTAATTCAGACACATATGAGGTCATTTGTTTTGGTAGGAAGAACACACAGAGACAATAAATAGTAAAGGGTACAGTCCTGAAAGGGGCAGAAGAAGAGGGTAAAAAATGAGGTCTGCAGATGCTAGAGATCACAGCTGAAAATGTGTTGCTGGTTAAAGCACAGCAGGTTAGGCAGCATCCAAGGAATAGGAAATTCGACGTTTCAGGCATAAGCCCTTCATCGGGGGGCTTATTTGTAGAGGGACATGCAATAACATTGATGACTGGACAGTTGAGAGATCAGCTAATAAAGCATATGACATCCTAGGAGCTATGAATTGAAACATGGAATATAAAAGTTGCGAATGTTTGTTTGAGTTCCAAAATAAAGTATTTGTACTTGAAATCTCTTTTTTTCTCTCTCTCTCTCTCTCTCTACAGATACTGAATTTGTCCTGGATGAGAGGTGAAAGATAGAAAAGGCTCATAAGGGGCAATATTTTTACACAGAGGGTGGTACGGGTATGGAATGAGCTGCCAGAGGAGGTGGTGGAGGCTGCTACACTTACAACATTTAAGAGGCATCTGGATGGATAGTGGAATAGGAAGGGTTTCGAGAGATATGGGCCAAATGCTGGAAAATGGGACTGGATTCGGTTAGGATATCTGGTCAGCGTGGACGGGTTGGACCGAAGGGTCTGTTTCTGTGCTGTACATCTCTATGAGTCTGTGTCCAATGCTGCCTGATGATAATTAAGATATGTTATATTGTTATAAAGCACTGGTTGATTATATCCAGTTGTGGATGCCACACTTTGGGAAGCTGGTGAAGGCATGAGAAAGGTTGCAGAAAAAAATGTGGCAAGAATGCTTCCAGGGACGAGGAATTTCCATTGGGAAGAAGTTTGGAGAAGTTGAGATTGTCCTTTTTTGGAGGAGAGGAGGTTGAGAGGAGATTTGATACATGCTCTCAAAACTATGGGGGATCTCAAAAGAGTAGATTGGGAGACAATTTCCCTTAGATGAACCACGGAGCGCAAAGTTAAGGAGAAATGTAAGACTATAGAAACAATGATGGCATGAGGAGAAACTTTTCCACTCAGTGATTAGTTAAGATCTGGAATGGATTGCCAGAGATTGAGGTAGAAGAATAGAATCGAATACCTTTTATTGTAACTTTTACTCCAGTACAAACATTTTCACAATGGCTGCCTTCTACTGGCGCCATCTTATATACAAGTACCTAGGTACAAGTCTTACAGAATGCAAAACTATACAAAAAGAGGATTAAAAGGAAAGCAGGAACATTACTTACAGTTGTCTGAGACTGAGTTAGGAATGAGGTAGTTAGAACATTGTGGGAGGCATATAAATTACAGACCAATGAAGAATTCCAAAAGCAGCAGCTCAGTACCTGCGGCCAGGCCCGAATCCAACGTCGCTCCAGCCTCTAGTCTGCCCCCTCACCGGCACCCGGCAACAACAAGGTAAGTTGCGCTGTAGCCGGATTTACTTCAGCTGGTTCCAGTTGAAGTCCGATGGATCATTTACTGAAAAGATTTGATATCTTTTTCTTCCTGAGGCGGCTGTGGGTGTCAATACAAAGGCTGAATGGTCTCCTGTGCAGTGAGTCTTTAATAGGCACCACTGTGCACAAATAATCATAGGTTCATGACTGATTTGGAGAAATTGAAGCTAATGCTAATTACTTCAGTTAGTGTCAAAAGCACGGCGTCCCTTTTTGGATCTCCCTGCATAATGAATGATGTAGCAGCCTTGGAAAAGGTTGATACAAGAGCAGCACATAGGATTCATAACCTAAACAGTGCCAGCAACTCAGACCCAAGCGGCCTGACTGTTTTTGAGAGCAGTAGACCTTGTGGAACAACATTTACCTACTCCCTCCCATCTTTAAGAACGGTAAACGTACCTAACAAGTGAAACAGCAATTCACCTCCACTCTTTTTAAATGAGCAAATTGTATTTATTGCTTACAATACAGTCTCCTCTATCTTGTAAGCACCAAATGCAGGCTGGGTGATCACTTTGTGGAACACCTCAGTTGAACTTCTTAAAAATTGTTTCAGGGAAATGTCAGTGTTGCTGGCTGGGCCACCCTTTATCGCCCATCAATAAATGCCCCTTTGTGAAGGTGGTGGTGAGCTGCTGTAATCCATGTGCTATAAGTAGCCCATTATTCCCGGTGGGGAGGGGATTCCAGGACTTCGTGAAGGAACAGCAATATATTTCTAAGTCGGAGTAGCGAGTGACTTGGATGGGAACTTGCTGCTGGTGGTACTTCTATGTATCTTCTGCTTGTGTCCTTTGAGACGGTTTGGAAGGAGTGAATTTCTGCAGTGCATCCTGTCGATGGTACACACTCCTGTTACTGAGCATCAGCAGTAGAGGGGAGTGAATGCTAGTGAATAAGTGTGTCTGGGTAAATGGGAGATGATGCACTTGGGCAGGACAAACAAGACATGGGAATGCATGATAAACAATAAGATCCTGGGAAGAACTGACGATCAGAGGGACATTGGTATACATGTCCACTGGTCCCTTAACATAGCAGGACTGGTGGATAAAGTGGTGAAGAACACATAAGTGTAAGGGACTGGAAAGTACTTGGTACACTATACAGTTGTAGGAATTGTTCAAACTATACAATGGCAGGAATAAATTAGATCATTCTTCATTTGCTAGTAAATTGTGAGTTTCTTGAACACAATGCCAAGAGTCTGTCTGCATGTCTCCAAATGGGAAATGGACCAGACCCTGACTGAGTATAGGAGTTGGGATGTTGTGTTGGGGTTATACAGGATGTTGGTGAGGCCTCTTCTGGAGTATTGTGCCCAGTTCTGGTCACCCTGTTACAGAAGGATATTATTAACTTGGAGATGGTTCAGAAGAGATTTACCAGGATGTTGCCAGGAATGGGGAGTTTGAGTTGCGAGGAGAGTCTGGAAATGGCTTGGGACCTTGTTCACTAAAGTGTAGGAGGTTACAAGTTGACTTTATAGGCAGTTATAAAACCATGAGGGTTACAGTTAAGGTGAATAGCAGGTGTCTTTTTCCCTAGGGTGGGCGATGTCAAGACTAGGGGGGCATATTTTTAAGATGAGAGGAGAAAGATTTAAAAAAGGCATGAGGGGCACTTTACTTACACAGGGAGTGGCTCGTGTGTGGAGTGAGCTTTCACAGGAAGTAGTGGATGCAGGTGTAGCTACAATGTTTAAAAGACATTTGGATAAGTACATGAATAAGAAATGGAGGGATATGGGTCAAGTGCAGGCAGGTGGGACCAGTTTAGTTTGGGATCATGGTCAGTGTGGACTGGTTGGACTGAATTGTGCTGTATGACACTGTGAGTCAATGACCATGTGATATAGAAGGCAACTGTAGTTCTAGGCAATACATACCATGTAATCTCCAGGACTGGTTTGATTACATTAGATTAGATTACTTACAGTGTGCAAACAGGCCCTTCGGCCCAACAAGTCCACACTGACCCGCCGAATCGCAACCCACCCATACCCCTACATTTGCCCCTTACCTAACACATTTGATCTCCTGAGGCAATCTCAAAGAACTTTACAAAGCACTTTTCCCCTGATTAGATCTGTGTTTTATTTCTCTCTGTGCTTATTCAGTGCCACCAACACACTGTATAGCAGCAGGGATGGTTGTGAGATGGATGTACGAGGGGGCAAGAGGTACCACTTCATGATATTCTGGGCATTCTGACTCAGGATAGGTTTGATCAGGCAGCCGGTGTTGGATTTCTGCAAAATTTATACATTTGTAATGCTACGTACTGTACATGGCAGAATAACAAGTGACTCCTGGTTATAATCTTCGGGTAAAAAATGAGGTCTGCAGATGCTGGAGATCACAGTTGAAAATGTGTTGCTGGTTAAAGCACAGCAGGTTAGGCAGCATCCAAGGAATAGGAAATTCGACGTTTCGGGCATAAGCCCTTCATCAGGAATCACAGGTCTCTGCCCGAAACGTCGAATTTCCTATTCCTTGGATGCTGCCTAACCTGCTGTGCTTTAACCAGCAACACATTTTCGACTCCTGGTTATAGCAAACATTAAACCTTCTATTGACATTCTGAGGTTAAGTGATAATGCTATTGCTCACATTATATACAGTGTGTCAAGTCCTATACTAAACATTATGTAGAAAATAGCACAGTCATAGTGAACACTTTATCCCTTATTGTACAGAATGTAATAGTCACTCCTTGTTACAAAAACAACATTCAGTTATATAGCAAACTAAAACCCCGCAAAGCATCCTATGTTGCCTTACAGGAGCATTGTCAAACCAAACTCAGTCATGTGCTTCATAACATGATGGGGTGAGGAAGTCTAGAACTAGAGGGTATAGGTTTAGGGTGAGAGGGGAAAGATATAAAAGGGACCTAAGGGGCAACTTCTTCCTGCAGAGGGTGGTACGTGCATGGAATGAGCTGCCAGAGGAAGTGGTGGAGGCTGGTACAATTGCAACATTTAAGAGGCATTTGGATGGGTATATGAATAGGAAGGGTTTGGAGGGATATGGGCCGGGTGCTGGCAGGTGGGACTAGATTGGGTTGGGATATCTGTTCGGCATGGACAGGTTGGACCGAAGGGTCTGTTTCCATGCTGTACATCTCTATGACTCTATGCTGTTGGAGATAATATAATAGCATGGACAGAGGAACAGCTGACTAGTGGAAGGTGGAGAACTGGCATAAGGGAGATATTTTTGGATTATCCCAATAAAAGGTTGGAAGGTTAATGGGTGAAAATTTGGATGGAATAAAATGTGGGGTTAAAGGAAGTGGTTGACGCTATTACAATTGTAACATTTAAAAGGTATCTGGGTGGGTATATGGGTTTGGAGGGATATGGGCCGGGTGCTGGTAGGTGGGATTAGATTGGGTTGGGATATCTGGTCAGCATGGACGGGTTGGACTGAAGGGTCTGTTTCCGTGCTGTACATCTCTATGACTCGGTGACGCTCTGACATTCCGAAGAAGAATGTTTGAAGAAGTGACTGAATGAAGGTGAGAGAAGACAAGGTATAGGGAGGAAATTGAGCCCAGGCAGATGAAAGCACAGCCACCAAAGATGATAAAATTGGATACAGAAGAGGACAGAATTGGAGGAGATAGTACAGAGTTTTGGGGCACAGAGAGAATGTCATGGAGCAATTTAAAGACAAGAAAGGGCACTTTGCTGATTATCCCAAGCGTTGATGAGTGTCATTTAATGCGACCGTAATAAGTTACAGGCAGCAGAGTATTGGATAATCTCAAATTTACAGAGCGGGGATAACAGGCCTACATGGCAGTGCAGCATTGGAGTAGCCGAATGGCAGCCTTGTACTTGGGTAGAGTAATGCTGGTTAAAGTAGACAGTATTATTGTTAGATACGTGTGCAGATTAACCTCAGAGCTGAATAGCATGGCATGGTGATAATTGTCTGGTTTGACTCAGAAAATTACCAGAAGCGAGTTGGAGGTGGTGACTTGGGAATGGACTTTGGTTTTGCCCTTCCTTATATTCAGTTGGAGGAAATTTCTGTTCATCCAACCACTAGACGTTGGTCTAATGGCATGGCAAATTAAACCGCCAGTGCAGGGTCACAGGGCTGATGAGCTAGGGTCGTACATTGTAAACAATGGTGTTACCGTTCAGTAGTTTCACTCTCGCCTCAATGCCACAAAGTTTAGTTGAAGTCTTTCTCCGGGGCGTGAGCACAAATATCAAAGTTAACACTGCAAGAAAATATTGAGGATGTGCAGCACAGAAGGTACTGTCCTTCAGGGTGGCACAGTGGCTCAGTGGTCAGCATTGCTGCCTCACAGCACCAGGGGCCCAGGTTCGATTCCAACCTCAGGCGACTGACTGTGTGGAGTTTGCACGTTCTCCCTGTGTCTGCGTGGGTTTCCTCTGGGTGCTCTGGTTTCCTCCCACAGTCAAAGATGTGCAGGTTATGTTAGGTGAATTGGCCATGTTAAATTGTCCAGCAATGTGTAGGTTAGGTGCATTAGTCAGGGGTAAATATAGGTAGGGGAAATGGGTCTGGATGGGTTACTCTTTGAAGGGTCGATGTTGGACCAAAGGGCCTGTTTCCATACTGTAGTGACTCGATGAGGTGAGCTTTAAATTGAAGCCCTGTCTTGGGTGAATGTAGATTATTCCATAGAATGATTTGAAAGAAATGTAGAGGAATTCTCTGTAGTGTATTAGTTACTGTTTATCTGTGAACACAGAACTGATTATTTGGTTGTTGTCACTTTGGAAACTTGTGCACAAATTGGTTGTCGCAATCCCTACACCACAAACAGTGACTATTCTTAAAAACTGCTTGGTTGACTGGAAAGTGTTTTGGGGGCATCCAATTATTTTGTAAGGTGCGACATAAACATAAATCTTTCTTTTCCTCATATGACATTGGAGAATGGCAGCGTCTAGATGAGGAATGTGATGGAGCCAAGGCTGGTTCTTCCTCAGTCATTGTGTTCATAGAGTCTTAGAGATGTACAGCATGGAAACAGACCCTTCGGTCCAACCCGTCCATGACTACCAGATATCCCAACCCGAGCTAGTCTCACTTGCCAGTGCCCGGCCCATATCGCTCCAAACCCTTCCTATTCATGTACCCATCCAAATGCCTTTTAAATGCTGTCATTGTACCAACCTCCATCACTTCCTCTGGCAGCCCCTGCTCACCCTAAACCTATGCCCTCTAGTTCTGGACTCCCCCATCCCAGGGAAAAGACTTTGTCTATTTATCCTATCTATGCCCATCATGATTTTGTAAACCTCTAGAAGTTCACCCCTCAGCCTCCGTGCTCCAGGGAGAACAGTCCCAGCCTGTTCAGCCTCTCCCTATAGCTCAGATCCTCCAACCCTAGCAACACCCTTATAAATCTTTTCTGAACCCTTTCATATTTCACAACATCTTTCTGATAGGAAGGAGACCTGAATTGCACGTAATATTCCAACAGTGGCCTAACCAATGTCCTGTACAGCCGCAACATGACCTTCCAACTCCTGTTCTCAATACTCTGACCAATAAAGGAAAGCATACCAAACGCCTTCTTCACTATCCTATCTATCTGTGACTCCACTTTCAAGGAGCTATGAACCTGCACTCCAAGGTCTCTTTGTTCAGCAACACTCCCTAGGACCTTACCATTAAGTGTATAAGTCCTGCTAAGATTTGCTCTCCCAAAATGCAGCACTTGGCATTTATCTGAACTAAACTCCATCTGCCACTTCTCGGCCCATTGGCCCATCTGGTTGTCCAATGACAAGATTAATACCCTGTCACCCATGGTACAAAATATACAATTGATTCAATTGATCCGCTTTTTGCGGATTCAAGGTGATTAAACTTAACTTCAAGTAGTTATTGAATTCTGACCGGACTGTCAGCTCAGAAGGCCTGTTCTCTAATATTTGTGTAGCCTTTTTTATGAGTTATATTGATGCCAGAAAGTATATTGAAGCGAGTTCCTTTCTGCCCAACCTCCACATGTGATCTATATGGACTTCAGTAAGCCATTCCTCATGGTAGACTGGTTAGCAAGGTTAGATCTCATGGAATACAGGGAGAACTAGCCATTTGGATACAGAACTGGCTCAAAGGTAGAAGACAGAGGGTGGTGGTGGAGGGTTGTTTTTCAGACTGGAGGCCTGTGACCAGTGGAGTGCCACAAGGATCGGTACTGGGTCCACTACTTTTCATCATTTATATAAATGATTTGGATGTGAGCATAAGAGGTACAGTTAGTAAGTTTGCAGATGACACCAAAATTGGAGGTGGAGTGGACAGTGAAGGTTACCTCAGATTACAATGGGACCTTGATCAGATGGGCCAATGTGCTGAGGAATGGCAGATGGAGTTTAATTTAGATAAATGTTAGGTGCTGCATTTTGGAAAGGCAAATTAGGGCAGGACTTATGCACTTAATGGAAAGGTCCTAGGGAGTGTTGCTGAACAAAGAGACCTTGGAGCGCAGGTTCATAGCTCCTTGAAAGTGGAGTCGCAGGTAGATAGGATAGCGAAGAAGGCGGTTGGTATGTTTTCTTTTATTAGTCAGAGTATTGAGTATAGGAGTTGGAATGTTATATTGGGGCTGTACAGGACATTGGATAGGCCACTTTTGGAATACTGAGTTCAGTTCTGGTCTCCCTGCTGTAGGAAAGATGTTGATAAACATGAAAGGAAACAGAAAAGATTTACAAGGTTGTTGCCGAGGGTTTAGGGTTTGAAATTTCGGGACAGGCTGACTGGAGCGTTGGAGGCTGAGGGTATATGATGGGAAGGGTTTAGATGGATATGGGTCAAATGCTGGCAAATGGGATTAAGTAAATTTATACTAGGGTACTCGGCTGGTGGGTATGGACACATTGGACCAAAGGGTGTGTTCCTATGGTGTACATCTCCATGACCCTGTGACTTGGAGCTGATGTAGAAACTTGCCAGCATGTCTGCTATAATTTTATTTCCATTATTCTAGCCAATCAACAACATCATCACAAGTTCACATCCTGGTATTTCCAGCAAATTCAAGCAGGGCGCTCATGGGGACAGCACAGTAGAGACATGAAGACATTATTGGTGGATACAACTGGACAGACACAAAGGGAACCAGACCAGTGCTAGAATACCCTGCTGGATGATAAAGACAGAGCATTGCAAGGAGGAACGTTTGGTTAACTACATGAACAGCAGCCAACAGCTCAAGAAGGATGGTTTACCATTGATCAATGTCACATGAGATCATTTGTGACTTTGATAAAGGCTTTTCCAGTCTTCAGTAAGAGAATCCCCACTTCGGGAATTCCGACAGGAAGCGGCGGAAAAGGTGGACATGGATCTTGAGTGCAACATGTTTGAGAACTTTGGAGAGGAAAGGGAGGTTGGAGACAGCAAAGTGTTTTACAATAGCAGGGTGACTGCGAATGGATTGGAAGGAAAGGAGTGTTATTTCAGGAAAAGAAACCATTAACAGTGTTAGCTCATATGGAGCTTGGAAGGGTCTGCAATTTGTGGGAGAAGTGTTAAGGGGAGAAAGGTGAGGAATTTGAGTTTGGAAATAATATGAAGGGAGGTGGGAGGGAACGTTGCCTCCCTGAGCACTATATTGCAATGAAGACTTCCCTCTTGTACTGTCCATTATGTCAGTTATGACTCTTTGTAATAGTGAGTAATGGCCTTCCATTGTACAGAATGGAGAGATAGATAGGTAGAAATTGATTGTTACTTGTATTGGTGAAAATATAGTAAAACATGTAGAAGATGCTCCAAAACAATGCCATTTAATGACATAAATTGGATACAAAAGAAGAGACAAAGTTAAGACAAATATCATTTTTTGTTCATTCCATGGGCTGTAAGTTTCAAAACCCAGCTGAGGACTGGGGCCTCTTGAAACTGCCAAGAACTGGGGGCCTGTTGAAACTGCTTCAGTAATATAATGCAAATGATAATGTTGCGTTGTACATGATGTCATGAGGGAAGTTGTAAACATTTCAGCTTGTGTTGCGCACTGTCAGATTACATTGTCACAGAATACAGAGGAACCTCTCTTATCCAAAGGAGATGAGTGGGGAGTATTTCATTCGTTTAATTGAATTCCGGATAACTGAATGCTGGATAACATAGTTTAGCCAAGCATTGGGACCTTGCGATCTGATATTCGGATAATGGAATGCCGGAAATATCGAGGTTCCTCTGTACACCTCTCCCAGGTGCTGTCGTCTCAGATCTCTGTGATAGAGGACAGGAATGACTGGGAGACTGTATTGTCTGTTGGCTTCGGGTCATATAGACTGGCATAGAAGGAGTTGCTGATCCTCAGGGTGTTAGCCTGAGATGATGTAACCAAGCCATCTTCTTCCTTCAGGCTGCTGAGTCCAGAGCTCGCCCTGTGCACCTTCTGGAAAGGCAAGGCAAGCACGTCTTGTCCTGCACCACGGAGCCCAGTCTGCTCCAGACAATTATTGCAGAACAAGGCTTGCTGGCTCCTCACATCCTGGAGATCCTCCATGGTATTGACCCCCATCGTCTGCAGCAGGTGCTCTTCTGGAGTTTAGGCATATTGCCCTGTCTCTCTCTCTCTCTCTCTCACCTCCTGAACCCCTTTGAGGATGAGGAACCTTTTGGTGTTTCCCTTGACTGTTTCCCACCAGTCTACTGGAGACTCAAAGAGGGGTTTCCTGGTCCTCCAAGCTGTGTAATCCCTGTTGAGCTCCTCAATGTTTTCAGGGGTCAACACTTCCATGTTCAGCTTCCATGTTCCCTTGCCAGCACGCTGGTCGTCCCGTAGCAGATAGCCGGCCAGCAGGAGGCAGTGGTCAGAGAAGAACACCAGCTTGACGTCAGTGAGACCACAAACAGGAATTCTACCATTGAGCTGGTAAACCCGTCTGGCCACGACCAGGTGTGTCTACCCTGCACTCCATCTGCACGGATGCTGAAGACATTGGAGCCTTTAACTGTTTCCATGAGGAATCTAACCGTGGAGTCTAGTTCGCCATCAGCCCCTCCAGATTGTCCATCCCCATCGATGATGCAGTTGAAGTCTTCGGCCAGGATGAATGGCTTGGACTGTATTGGTACACATTAATTTGTCCCAGGGGAGTGTTTTTGTACGTAACCTCGGCTATGAGGAGGTGCGCATCCACTACCTCCTAAACCTCAGAAACGGTGACATTCCTCCTCACAGGTAGCATTCCCAAATTGAGATCCATTCTCATCGCAGCTGAGGTCCCCATGACGACCCTGAGGTGTGGTGACCCTCATGTTCAACTCATCACCAGTCATCACGCGCTCTTTAACAAGAGCAGCCTCTGGGACAATGGTGTCTAATATGTGATCCATATATTTGGCATTTTTGTATTTGAAAGATTGTGCTTAGTTTGCTTTCTCATGGTCTCGTTAGCACGTGTCAACACTTTGTACTCCTTCATGGGATGCAGGTGGAAGTTGCTGCCTATTTGCCCCTGAGAAAGTCAGGGGAATGGGCAATAAGGGATTGTCTATATGTACCACTCAAAACCCTGCCCCTCTACCTCATTCTATAACCTGTATGTAGCTTCCTTATTTAACTGATTAAAAGGCACACCCTCATCTTTATAGATGTTGAAATGAATTTGTCAATTAATGACTATTTTGCACATTTATTGACGTCTTCCTGTCACTGTTTGGTGTCTGCTAATTTTGAAATTATACTTTGCAAGTCCGAATCATTCAAGTATATTGTACGTAATAGTTGCGTCAGTGTTACCGCTGTGGAATACCACTTCCCATTGTTTGCCAGTATGAGTTGCAACCCTCACTATACTCCCGGAGCCTCCTTTCTGCTACCTATCCTTTACTCCTTAGCCATGAGCCTACTGTTGAGTACTTACTGAATGGCCTTTTGAATATCAGATATATCATAGTCACCCTCTGTGAAATATTAGGATTTCACTCTATGTTGCACGGTTATGTAGAAAGTGATTCCCTACTTCAACGAACGTTTCACTGTTATGTTTTAGGGAATGGACAGTGTTAATTAACATTGTAGCTTGCACAGCACAGTTAAGGGTCAGGTAACCCCTTTTAGTAAACATTTCCCTCTTGTACATTAGATAGAGACTGACTGTTATAGTGAATAGTTCACCCTGCATTATAGATTAAGTGGAAAGTGACAAGCGTTAGTGAATGCTGAAGTTAACTGTCTGCAAAAAGCTGAAACTGTGCCTGTGTGTCGATGCTGGAATCTGGTCTCCAGAGTCCAGGGAAGTCCAGGTATACTTGGGAAAGTGAGCTATCCGAATGTGAGCAGTCGGGTACTCCTGTTAGTTCGAGTTCAGCAGTATACTTGAATTTTCTTTATCAAGGGTGGGGCACTGGTTGGGAGATGTTATGATGGGTTTTTTGGAAAGGAATTGATGCCCCCTGGGAAAAAGGGGGGAAGATCTCTATTTAAATACTTTTTATACCTTTTTTAATTATTTAGAAATAGTTTTTTTATTGTGTTGAGCTAAATGTATTAAAGAGCTTTTATTTTTGTGAATTTTATATGCTCTATGCTTGGGATGTTTTGGATAGAGTTTCTTCTCCCGGGGGCTCTCGGACTTACCCGGTGATTATGGGTGATCGGTCGATTAAATGGTGCACCTGGAATGTCATGGGGAGTAATTCACCAATCAAAAGGAGGAGAATACTATCGAACCTCAAGAAGGAGAGGATCAATATGGCCCTCCTATAGGAGACACATTTATTGGATAAAGAACATCTGAAATTACGACAGGGGAGAGATTATTTTCCGTTCTCTCTTTCTGTGCAGGGAGAAACATTTTGGTAAACCGGGTGGCTGAGGGCCATCATGGACTTTCGAGTTGGCACAGAATAATTATGGAATACTCTCCCCTGGACTTCCTTACAAATATGGTGCACCAGGAGAAAAAGCCAAATTATTCCATAAAAATATGGCAGCCCTTCCTGAATTACACAACTATAGATATCTCGGTTATCCTGCAAGGGCCTTTGTTTAATTGAGAGGGTGAACCTGGCTGGTCCGGGGCCCCCTGGGAGAGGAATCCCACATGAATGCGGGTTTTGTTGTGATCTGATCCGAGCGTGTATATCACTGCTCAATTCATGTGTTACCCGTCGGATTTTTATTTCTCTTGAATAATGCAAGACTTTTAATGATACACTCTGGTTAGTTATAAGTTAGATGAGTAGCTAGTTGAGTTTGTTTTTTTCTCTCTCTCTTGGTATCTCTTTTTTCTTGTTTGATAGATTTTGGTTATCATTTATTTACGATTAAACTGTATATCAATGTTTATACTTGGGTCTTTTTCTTAGTTTTCTTTTGTAAACTTGTAAAAATGTTAAAATTTTCAATAAAAATATCTATATTAAAAAAAAGAATGTGAGCAGTCAATGTGGTGGCCTATAATGGAGTGACTTTTGACAGAGTTAGAAAATCACCATTCATTGTATATTACACTGGCCATGTCGACCGGTATTGAACAATTATGTAGAAAGTGAGTACCTCTTGTATGGAATATGGAATATATCACCCATCATTGTTCTTTGATACAGAATTATCCACTGTTGTTGTGTTTCGCAGTTAAAGTGCATTGTCCATTGATAATTTTATCACAATTAAATCTTGCTAGGCATCCTATTAAACAGTCATAGAGTCACCGACAGCATGGAAACAGACCCTTTGGTCCAACTAGTCCATGCTGATCATAATTCCAAAACTAAGCTAGCCCCACTTGCCTGCATTTTGCCCATATCCCTCCACACGTTTCTTATTTATGTACATATTTAAATGTCTTTTAAACGTTGTAACTGTACCTGCATCCACCACTTCCTCTGGATGTTTATTCCATACATGTACCAATCTCCACAGGAAAAGAAATATCCCTCATGCTTTTTTAAAATATTTCTCCTCTCTCCTTAAAAATATGTCCCTTCGTTGTTGTGGTTCTGTCTTGAAGTCCCTTCGTCTTGAAATCCCCCACTTGAGGGAAAAGACATCTGCCAATCACCCTCACTATCCCCCTCATGATATTATACACCTCTATAAGGTCACCTCTCAACCTCCTATGCTCCAGGGGAGAAAGGTCCCAGCCTATACTGCGATTGAGTGATCATTTCCAGTCTGTTAGCTGAATTGCTTTGCGTTGTGATGGTAATCACATCACCTCTATAACAGCAACAGCATTGTTCCTTATTGTAGAGAGATGGCTTTGTTTCTGTCAGAATACAAACTATCCTGCATTTTAGAGTGATCCTATATGATATGATTGTAGCAAAAAAAAATCAATCAGCATAGTACATTGGACAGCTATCCCCTGTAACAATAAAAACATTACTCTGTACTTTCCAGTAATAACCACCCCATTCCCTTCCCCCCCCCCGATCTTAGTGTATTAATATAAAACCACCAAAAGCTCTGCAGTCACAGAGAATGATTCACTTTCAGTCTGGTACAGTTTCCATTAGATTTGATTCCCTACACTGTGGAAACAGGCCCTTCAGCGTGGAAACAGGCCCTTCAGCGTGGAAACAGGCCCTTCAGCCCAACCCAACACTACAGGCAATTAGCTATGGCCAATTTACCTGGCCTGTGGGAGGTAACACACACAGACACGGGGAGAATGTGCAAACTCCACACAGACAGTCACCTGAGGCTGGAATTGATCCTGGGACCCTGGTGCTGGGAGGCAGCAGTGCTAACCACTGAGCTATTTTGCAGCACAGCATTGACGGGATTATTCAAACCAGCAGAAACGCTGTGGGGTTTTAAACGTAAATTAAGTGAAATGCAAATTGAGCAATACTCAATAATGTTTCGCCAAAACCAGTTCTGCTCACAAAACTGGCAGGGCTCCAGATTGAAATGGTGAAAGTAAAGTCTGTCCATCACAGCCATTCAACATGACTCTTCAAATTAAGCTTTATTTCCGAGCCCATGACATTTTATTTCACATGTTTAAACTATTTCGTTTGCTAAGAAGCTAATTAGCCAACACTCATGAAACAAGTAAATGGTTCAGGGTAATTTTAAGTTCCTTTCAGTGATGTAAGATCGGGTTACTCATAGATGAAGGGCTGCAGAGTGATAATGATCTTCTTTCATTCCATTACAATGAAAACATCTCTTTGCGTTATACAAGGATAGAGATATATTTTTTAAAAACCAACTTGATTACATGTAGCATCTTTAACATCATAAAAATCCCACAGGAATGATATCGGACAAATTTTGACAATAAAATGTTTTCAGAGGTAACAGACATACAACCTAAAGCTTGGTGAAAGGGCTAGATATTACGGAGACCTTAAAAGATTTCTGTGTTATAGAGAGATGGAGCGATCGACTAAGGAAACTCGAAGCACAGTACACGGATGGTCAAAGGGACAGCTGCCAAGGGTGTGGTGAGGAAATGGGAGATGTACCAGTGAGCAGAATTGGAGAAATGCAGAATTTCCAGAGTGCTAGGGGCTGGAGGAGATTCCTGAGAGTGGGAAGTGAGACTTTGAAAGGATTTGGACAGAAGTAACAACATTTTAAATTTGATGTGCTGCTGGATGAGGAAGCATTGTGCAGCGACCACATGCATGATGGGTAAATGGGGCATGGAGCTGGTCTGTGAGATACAACTAGAGTTTGGGAGGTTAGCCTGAAGTGCATTGGAATAGCTGAATCTGGAAATACAAAGGCATGAATGAGGGTTTCAGCAACATTTAAGCTGAGATAGGGTCAGGGATACATTGTGTAACAGAAAACAAGTAGAGTTGCTGGTAAAGACAATATGAATCATTGCAGAATTCTGGTAAATGTGCAGAATGTGTGATTATCATTTTTGGAGTTTGGATTGCAAAACATAGAGGCAGATGGCTTTTGGTTAGTCCTGTGAAGGTGCTTTTCTTTAGATTAGTCAGAAAGTCTTCAGCACCAGTGAGCTGGGTGTGTGTTCCAAGGAATCATGTGGTAGCAGTCAAGTGCTTGGGAGAAACCCTGGAGTGTTAATGGATAAAACAGCTGAATCTGTGAGAGAGAGAGAGAGACCAAACACCTAAAAGTACTTGCTTAATTTTGACTTGGAAAAGAAGGTTCAATCTTTGAGTTCAGAAGAACCAAGAACTCATTCAGTTTTGCTAAGCAAGAGAATTAAGGCAGTTGAGAAACCAGTCAGCTCAGCAGAAGTGAAGTGAAGGCTGTGAAGTAGCTATGTTGTGAATGTGTATTGAAACATTCCAGTTCCCTTAAGTGGACGGAGATTCAGTCTGTCATTAGAGAAAGAAAAGATTCTTAGCTCAGAAAGGAATCATCAAATTTTCTCCACATTCCAAGGAAAGTAAACTGTAGGCATTAAATAAAAATGTAGAGTTGAGATAAATGTGGTTCTTCTCTGAGTAGTAGATATTGTTGGGGAAACACATTAGAACTTTGTTCAAAATTTCTAACTGTCTTTTACTTATATACTTTGTTTGGTTTGTTCCTTTTATGTACTAAGGTTATGTGCTGTTGCTAAAGAACATCTCGAGCTTTGCATACATGTCTTTCAGTGACAAGCCACAACAACAACCAACAATTGAAGATATGACCTTTCAAGCCAGGTTTCATCCTGGGATCTCACTTGCCCAACGTTATCATAAACTGGGATTATATCAAAGTGGGGGCTCTTGTCAGGGTCGGAATTGGGTGGCACGGTGGCACAGTGGTTAGCACTGCTGCCTCACAGCGCCTGAGACCTGGGTTCAATTCCCGACTCAGGTGACTGACTGTGTGGAGTTTGCACGTTCTCCCCGTGTCTGCGTGGGTTTCCTCCGGGTGCTCCAGTTTCCTCCCACAGTCCAAAGATGTGCGGGTCAGGTGAATTGGCCATGCTAAATTGCCCGTAGTGTTAGGTAAGGGGTAAATGTAGGGGTATGGGTGGGTTGCGCTTCGGCGGGTCGGTGTGGACTTGTTGGGCCGAAGGGCCTGTTTCCACACTGTAAGTAATCTAATCTAATGAATGGATTTAAGAAGAAGGTGCACTGTGTGGAGAGGCCTGTGACCAGTGGGTGTGCCACAAGGATCGGTGCTGGGCCCACTGCTTTTCATCACATTTATAAATGAATTGGGTGTGAAAGTGGGAGGTCTGGTTAGTAAGTTTGCAGTTTAGGTGGTGTAGTTGACGGAGAAAAAGAATATTGCAGAGTACAGTGGGATTCTTGATCAGATGGCCCAATTGAGCCGAGGAGTGGCAGATGGAGTTTAATTTAGAAAAATGTGAGGTGTTGCATTTTGGTAAGGCGAATCAGAGCAGGACCCTGGGGAGTGTTGCCGAAGAAAAATACCTAACGGTGCAGGGACATAGCTCCTTGAAGGTGGACAGGATAGTGAAGATGTTTGGTGCACTTGCCTGCATTAATCAGTGCACTGAGTAAAGGGGTATGTCATGTTCCGTTTGTACAGAGGCCACTTTTGGAATACTGCACACAGTTCTAGTTGCACCTGTATAGGACGGATATTATTAAACTTGAAATGGTTCAGGAAAGGTTTATAAGAATGTTGCTAGGGTTGGAGGGTTTGAGCTGTAGGGTGAAACTGAATAGGCTGGGGGTGTTTTCCCTGGAGTGTGAGAGGCTGAGGGGTGACCTCATAGACGTTTATAAAATCGTGAGGGGCATGGATAGGATTAAAAGACAAAGACTTTTCCCTGGGGTAGGGGAGTCCAGAACTAGAGGGCATAGGTTTAGGGTGGGAGGGGTAGGGTTTAAAAAGGAGCTGTGGGGTAACATTTTCACACACTGGGTGGTGCGTGTATGGAATGAGCTGCCAGAGGAAGTGGTGGAGGCTGGTACAATTATAACATTTAAAAGGCATCTGGATGGGTATATGAATAGGAAGGGTTTAGTGGTCAAGGTTTGTGCGAAGATTTGTAGCTCGGGTGCTCGTTGTTGTGGTTCTGTTCGCCGAGCTGGAAGTTTTTGTTGCAAACGTTTCGTCCCCTGGCTAGGAGACATCATCAGTGCTCTGGAGCCTCCTGCGAAGCACTTCTTTGATGTTTCTTCCGGTATTTATAGTGGTCTGTCCTTGCCGCTTCCGGGTGTCAGTTTCAGCTGTCCGCTGTAGTGGTTGGTATATTGGGTCCAGGTCGATGTGTTTGTTGATGGAGTTTGTGGATGAATGCCATGCCTCTAGGAATTCCCTGGCTGTTCTCTGTCTGGCTTGCCCTATGATAGTAGTGTTTTCCCAGTCGAATTCATGTTGCTTGTTGTCTGAGTGTGTGGCTACTAGGGATAGCTGGTCGTGTCGTTTCGTGGCTAGTTGATGTTCATGTATGCGGATTGTTAGCTGTCTTCCTGTTTGTCCTATATAGTGTTTTGTGCAGTCCTTGCATGGTATTTTGTAAACTACATTAGTTTTGCTCATGTTGGGTATTGGCTCCTTTGTTCTAGTAAGTTGTTGTCTGAGCGTGGCTGTTGGTTTGTGTGCCGTTATGAGTCCTAAGGGTCGCAGTAGTCTGGCTGTCAGTTCTGAAACGCTCCTGATGTATGGTAGTGTGGCTAGTGGCATGTCCTCGTTCCGTGGTCTATCTCTTAGGCATCTGGTGATAAAGTTGCGCGGGTATCCGTTTTTGGCGAATACCTTGTATAGGTGTTCCTCTTCCTCTTTTCGCAGTTCTGGTGTACTGCAGTGTGTTGTAGCTCTTTTGAATAGTGTCCTGATGCAGCTTCGTTTGTGTGTGTTGGGGTGGTTACTTTCATAGTTTAGGACTTGGTCTGTGTGTGTTGTTTTCCTGTGTACCCTTGTGGTGAATTCTCCGTTCGGTGTTCTCTGTACTATCACGTCTAGGAATGGGAGTTGGCTATCCTTTTCTTCGGCATACTTAAACTACTGGACCTGTGCCTCACTACACACTTTACATTCAACAATCAGATATACGAACAAATCAACGGAACACCCATGGGATCACCAATCTCAGGACTCATAGCAGAGGCAGTTATGCAAAGGTTAGAACAAACAGTCCTACCACAAATTCAACCCAAACTCTGGGTCAGATATGTCGATGACACGTATGTAATCATCAAAAACACGGAAATAGAAAAAACACACCGGATCATCAACGTCACACTCACAGGAATCCGATTCACGAAAGAAGAAGAAAGTGCCCTGATGCAGCTTTGTTTGTGTGTGTTGGGGTGGTTACTTTCATAGTTTAGGACTTGGTCTGTGTGTGTTGGTTTCCTGTGTACCCTTGTGGTGAATTCTCCGTTCGGTGTTCTCTGTACTATCACGTCTAGGAATGGGAGTTGGCTATCCTTTTCCTCTTCTCGTGTGAATCGGATGCCTGTGAGTGTGGCGTTGATGATCCGGTGTGTTTTTTCTATTTCTGTGTTTTTGATGATTCCAAACGTGTCATCGACATATCTGACCCAGAGTTTGGGTTGAATTTGTGGTAGGACTGTTTGTTCTAACCTTTGCATAACTGCCTCTGCTATGAGTCCTGAGATTGGTGATCCCATGGGTGTTCCGTTGATTTGTTCGTATATCTGATTGTTGAATGTAAAGTGTGTAGTGAGGCACAGGTCCAGTAGTTTAAGTATGCCGAAGAAAAGGATAGCCAACTCCCATTCCTAGACGTGATAGTACAGAGAACACCGAACGGAGAATTCACCACAAGGGTACACAGGAAAACAACACACACAGACCAAGTCCTAAACTATGAAAGTAACCACCCCAACACACACAAACAAAGCTGCATCAGGACACTATTCAAAAGAGCAACAACACACTGCAGTACACCAGAACTGCGAAAAGAGGAAAAGGAACACCTATACAAGGTATTCGCCAAAAACGGATACCCGCACAACTTTATCAACAGATGCCTAAGAGATAGACCACGGAACGAGGACATGCCACAACCAAAGGACTAGCCACACTACCATACATCAGGAGCGTTTCAGAACTGACGGCCAGACTACTGCGACCCTTAGGACTCATAACAGCACACAAACCAACAGCCACGCTCAGACAACAACTTACTAGAACAAAGGAGCCAATACCCAACATGAGCAAAACTAATGTAGTTTACAAAATACCATGCAAGGACTGCACAAAACACTATATAGGACAAACAGGAAGACAGCTAACAATCCGCATACATGAACATCAACTAGCCACGAAACGACACGACCAGCTATCCCTAGTAGCCACACACTCAGACAACAAGCAACATGAATTCGACTGGGAAAACACTACTATCATAGGGCAAGCCAGACAGAGAACAGCCAGGGAATTCCTAGAGGCATGGCATTCATCCACAAACTCCATCAACAAACACATCGACCTGGACCCAATATACCAACCACTACAGCGGACAGCTGAAACTGACACCCGGAAGCGGCAAGGACAGACTACTATAAATACCGGAAGAAACATCAAAGAAGTGCTTCGCAGGAGGCTCCAGAGCACTGATGATGTCTCCTAGCCAGGGGACGAAACGTTTGCAACAAAAACTTCCAGCTCGGCAACAGGGTTTAGAGGGATATGGGCCGGGTGCTGGCAGATGGGAATAGGTCAGAATTTGATCTCTGTCTCTAGTCAGTGCAGATGGGTTAGACCATAGGGTCTGTTTCCTTACTGTATGAATCTGTGACTCTGTAATTGAGTATGTGAAGGTACAGTATATAAAAGAGGCAAACTACGGTGAGGTTTATATCACAGATTGGACTTTCAATATGGTTCTGAATGTTGCTAAGATGTTTCTGTGTGTAGCAGATCAAACAGTGATACTTTGAAATCCTTGATGAAGGCTCAACTGAGACAGTTGACAGATAAACTGTTGGTAGAAATAAAAGCAGAATCTTACAAGGAGGAGCCTTCACTATTTACACTATTTACAATTGAAAGGAGAAAATCTAAACTTGATGTGTCATCATGAGGATTAGATAAGATTCTGTTGGAAACTTTTAAAAAATGTGACTTGGAGAGAATTGAAAAGATACGAGATGGAAGAAAGTTGAATGAAAAGAAAAGCTAATGGATGGAGAAGAGAATGTAGAGGAAAGAGCAATGGAAATGGAACCTAAACATCTTGATTTTCAATTAAAGAGAGAAAACTCAGACAACATGAGAGAAAAAAAACTGAGGCAGTATCTCGGAGAATGATTCTGATTCAAATGAGAGATTTAAATCGATGTTTAGTATTTCATTTCACTGAAGATGGAGTTTGAAATAATTGCATGGAGCCCACTATTCTGTCCCAGGCGGAAGATGAGGCACTCTTCCTCCAACCGTCGTGTTGTTAAGTTCTGCCGATGGAGGAGTCCAAGGACCTGCATGTCCTCGGTGGAGTGGGAGGGAGAGTTAAAGTGTTGAGCCACGGGGTGGTTGGGTTGGTTGGTCCGGGTGTCCCAGAGGTGTTCCCTGAAGCGTTCCGCAAGTAGGCGGCCCGTCTCCCCAATATAGAGGAGGCCACATCGGGTGCAGCGGATGCAATAGATGATGTGTGTGGAGGTGCAGGTGAATTTATGGCGGATATGGAAGGATCCCTTGGGGCCTTGGAGAGAAGTAAGGGGAGAGGTGTGGGCGCAAGATTTACATTTCCTGCGGTTGCAGGGGAAGGTGCCGGGAGTGGAGGTTGGGTTGGTGGGAGGTGTGGACCTGACGAGGGAGTTACGAAGGGAGTGGTCTTTGCGGAACGCTGATAGGGGAGGGGAGGGAAATATATCCCTGGTGGTGGGGTCCATTTGGAGGTGGATCTTTGCGGAACGCTGATAGGGACCCCACCACCAGGGATATATTTCCCTCCCCTCCCCTATCAGCGTACCGCAAAGACCACTCCCTTTGTGACTCCCTCGTCAGGTCCACACCCCCCACCAACCCAACCTCCACTCCCTGCACCTTCCCCTGCAACCGCAGGAAATGTAAAACTTGCGCCCACACCTCCTCCCTTACTTCTCTCCAAGGCCCCAAGGGATCCTTCCATATCCGCCACAAATTCACCTGCACCTCCACACACATCATCTATTGCATCCGCTGCACCCGATGTGGCCTCCTCTATATTGGGGAGACGGGCCGCCTACTTGCGGAACGCTTCAGGGAACACCTCTGGGACGCCCGGACCAACCAACCCAACCACCCCGTGGCTCAACACTTTAACTCTCCCTCCCACTCCACCGAGGACATGCAGGTCCTTGGACTCCTCCACTGGCAAAACGTAACAACACGACGGTTGGAGGAAGAGCGCCTCATCTTCCGCCTGGGAACCCTCCAACCACAAGGAATGAGCTCAGATTTCTCCAGTTTCCTCATTTCCCCTCCCCCCACCTTGTCTCAGTCGGTTCCCTCAACTCAGCACCGCCCTCCTAACCTGCAATTTTCTTCCTAACCTCTCCGCCCCCACCCCACTCCGGCCTATCACCCTCACCTTGACCTCCTTCCACCTATCACATGTCCATCGCCCCTCGTCCAAGTCCCTCCTCCCTACCTTTTATCTTAGCCTGCCTGGCACACTCTCCTCATTCCTGATGAAGGGCTCTGGCCCAAAACGTCGAATTTCCTGTAGCTTGGATGCTGCCTAACCTGCTGTGCTTTAACCAGCAACACATTTTCAGCTCTGATCTCCAGCATCTGCAGACCTCACTTTTTACTACAAGGAGCTCATAGTCAACAAGATCCACCTGGTTCCAATCCCTACAGAGTTGAAAGACATTTTCCTCTCATTTGAAAAGGTAGCTGGGCTGGGAGAGTGGCCAAAACATATTTGGATATTTTCCAATCGACCCGTACAGAAATGCAGTTACCCACTTCAGGACAGGATGGGATTTGAACACTGGGCTGCCACTTTCAGGCGACCTTACATACGGGGATGTCTGTGAATGTGTACTTCAGTTTATCAAGAAACCAATCCGCAGATTGTGAAACCGTTAAAATAACTGCTCAATGCTTGTGAACTTACACCCCTTAAGCTTGCCAGTTAAGTGTACAAAAGACACATCCACCAGACATTTGTCACAAACGGAAAAGAAGTGCTACGTGGTGAGTGGGTTCAATCTCTGAATTCAGAGAAAAGATTTGAGAATGCAAGATGATCAAGGAATCTTTCAGAAATTGTATTCTAGTAAACTAAAATTTATTTAAAAGTGCAAAAAAATCTGAGGAGTGGCAGTCCACTCACGGTATTTCACAAGGACAGGTACACGTGGGGCATTGGTGATATGGGAACCACAAGGACATTGGAGAAATAGAAAACCCAGGCATTGGAAGAAAGTACTAGTTCTAGGGAGCACATGGATACCAAGGTAACTAATGAGAAAGGCTAGAATCCAAAAGGGAAATGAAGAAAGTAACATGATTCCATTGTAATAAGACAGGACACATTAAAATTAATTTCTGAAATCTAAATGGGAGATTGATTGCCGTATTGGGTGTGCCTGAGGAATCCTCAGAAAAAGGGGCATCAGGAATAGATATTAAAACTGTAGCTTTAGTCCATGTTACTTAGAATCCAATAAAAAGGGTGAGGCGACTCCGGACAGTCAAGAAAATTCTTTATCAACAATCAGTAAAGTGAAACAGAACACTAAAAGTTCTGAATATTTTATTTCTAAAGGAATTATAGAGTCATAGAGCTGTACAGTATGGACACAGACCCTCGGAGTTGTGCACACCAGATATCCTAAATTAATCTAGTCCAGTACATGGCCCCTATCCCTCTAAACCCTTCCTATTCATGTACCCATACCAATGCCTTTTAAATGTTGTAAATATTGTGGGAGGAAGCTGGAGCACCCACGTTCTCCCCGTGTCTGCGTGGGTTTCCTCCGGGTGCTCCGGTTTCCTCCCAGAATCCAAAGATGTGCAGGTCAGGTGGATTGGCCAGGCTAAATTGCCCACAATGTCCAGGGATGTAGGTTGGATGCATTAGTCAGGGGAAAATGTAGGGGAATGGGTGGGATATTCTTCAAGGGGCGGTGTGGACTTGTCGGGCTGAAGGGCCTGTTTCCACACTGTAGAGATTCTAATTCTAATTCTAATTGTACTCGCCTCCACCACTTCGTCTGGCAGCACAATCCATACGCCCACCACCCTCTGTGTGAAACAGTTGCCCCTTAGGCACCTTTTAGATCTTTCCTCTGTCACTTTGAACCTATATCCTCTAGTTTTGGTCCTCATGATTTTATAAACCTCTACAAGGTCACCCCTCAGCCTCCGACGCTCCAGGGAAAACAGCCCCAGCCTATTCAGCCTCTCCCTTTAGGTCAAACCTTCCGCCCCTGGCAACATCCTTGTAAATCTTTACTGTATCCTTTCAAGTTTCACTGTATCCTTCCTATACCAGGGAGACCAGAATTGAACACGATACTCCAAACGTGGCCTCAACATGGTCCTGTACAGCCACAACAAGGCCTCCCAGTAATAATCCTCAATGCACTGACCAATAAAGGCAAACATATCAAAAGTTCACTATCCTGTCTCCCTGCGACTCCACCTTCAAAGAAAGAGGTAAACCGTTATATTTACTGAGAAACACTGGAGATAGTCAGTCACTCATATTAATTGCTGATACAATTTGTCTTTCAGAAGGGTAAATGAGGGAGTATACATTGCTTAGCGAAATAGATGGAAGTTGCTAACCAGTCCCACTGTATCAAGTCTGATTAACAAATCATAGTCATTGAGTCATACAGGCACACACCATGGAAACAGAGCCTTCGGCCCAACCAGTCCATGCCGAACATAATCCCAAACTAAACTAATCCCACCCCTGCCTGCTCCTGGTCCTATACCTCCAGGTCCTTTCTATTCATACAGTTATTAAAATGTCTTTTAAACATTATAATTGTACCCACATCCACCACTCCCTCAGGAAGCGCTTCCATACATGCACCACCCTCTGTGTAAAAAAATTAGCCTCTCATGTCTTTTTTAAATCTCTCTCCTCTTACCTTAAATCTGTACTCCCTCGTCTTGAAATCCCCTATCCTAGGGAAAGGACAGCTACCATTAAGTCTATCGATACATCTCATTAGTTTTTAAACTTCTATCAGGTCTCCTGGGGCTCAGTGGTTAGCACCAATGCCTCACAGCACCAGGGACCCAGGTTCGATTCCACTCTCCTCTGTGTGGAGTTTGCACATTCTCCCTGTGTCTGCATGGGTTTCCTCCCCCAATCCAAAGATGTGCAGGTTAGGTGAACTGGCCATGTTAAATTGTCTATAGTGTTCAGGGATGTGTAGGCGAGGTGCATTCACCAGGGGTAAATATAGGGTAGGCGAAATAGGTCTGTGTGGGATACTCTTCAGAGGATTGGTATGGACCTCTTGGGCTGAGGGGCCTGTTTCCACACTGTAGGGATTCTATGATACCACCTCTCAACCTCCTGTACTCCAGTGAAAAATGTCTCAGCCTATCCAGCCTTGCTTTATAACTCAAACCATCCATACCCAGCAACATCCTGGTAAATCTCTTCCGAATCCTCTCCAGGTTAAAAATATCCTTCCTATAATTGGGTGAGGAGAACTGGACCTGGTATTCCAGAAGAGGCCTCACCAATGCCCTGTCCAACCTTAGCATGACTTCCCAACTCCTGTACTGAAAGGACTGGGGAATTTTAAGTTAGTGTAACAAATAGTTATGGAAGAAATTAATTTTATCTTGGAAATCACCTGACTGGTTCAAAAATATTTGCCTCACTGAGGATGGTGGGTAACAACCATTAGAAGTAAACAAAACTGAGTGCTAGGAGGAACATCTGGGATTGTTTCCTGACTGTGTTGTGACTAGATCTCGGGCCTATAAAATTAGGCAGGATGAGGAGGGGTCTATGAAAAAGGAAGGTCATTTCAAAATTCGATTAACAGATACGATGTTTGAAAAGTTAAACAAAAAGGGTGAAGGGTCAGAGAATGCCACTGATGTATTTAGCCCATCTTTTTTAATAGAAATGCAACAGACTGATTCTGAATTGAGAGAGCTGTACTAAACAGTTTAGTCAGAAATTGAATCAGAACCTATGACTAGGTTGTTCATTGGAAGGCAAAGCACTAATGAAGATGTCTTTAACGGGCTTTGCATGTAAAGTAGTCCATTTGAAAACATGGGTGACTTAAAGGTGGTGGGTAGTCGGTGAAAATTGCCAGAGGTAATTTAATGGCGAGAAAAAGGGTTCAGTTGTGTGTGAGAGCATTTCTGGATACAGTCGGTTCTGATGTAGTGTGATAGTTACTTTCCCGTACCATTTAAATCACTGGGACCAAAATTGCGTTATAGTCAATATGGGTATGTTCTACAAATAATGGTCAAACTTCTTCAATCACGCTAAAGCCAATTCACATTGAAGAAACACATGTTGTAGCAGAACCAACTGTGTGTAACAAACAAAATGTACAAATGAGGAAATGCAGACCACCTCAATTGCAGCTGATGTAGAATGGGCAGTTATCTACTCATTGTTAGCTCTGCCTGAGTACCTTTACAAACTTCTATGAGTGGTTCACAAAATTCTAACGGCGGTTCACTTGATTATTGGGAAAAAAAACGCAGGCTAAAGTATTAATATATTTTTATGGCCATGCAAAATTGCAAATTGAGTCCAAGAATGTGCAGGCTTGGTGGATTAACCGAGGGACATGCAGTGGGTCTGAGTGGAATGCTCCGTGAAGGATCAGTGTGGACTTAATGGGCCAAATGGCCTACTTCCACACTGTAGGGATTCAACAAAATCAAGGAGGTATGAAGATTAAGATTCAAACTTCTGTTGCTAGAGCTGGGGTGTAAATATTGTTTCCGGTCTCTGGGGAACCAAAATAATCAAAAGTTCATTGGATTTTGTTCAAGGAATAAGAAACTCATTGAATTATGTTATATAGTGGATATTCCAGACAGGGGTGAGGGAATCTACCTGTGTGTCATGTTAATATGTTAAAAAGATATGACAAGGAGGATAGTTAGCAGAAAAGGATGTACGAGAGTGAAAGAAATAGAGAGTGAAATAAAAATATCAGAACATTTGGAGGATGAATCGTAAATTGAAATTACAAAAGTTGGCTCTCATATTTAGATATTTATGGTGATGCTTAAAAAGATCAGTGGAATATTATGCTAGCTGCCAGGAAACTATCAAAGTGACACTCAAAAGCTATTACAGACTCGAATTGATTTGTGTGACTAGACCAGGAAAAATATCTCTAGTTATACATGATGTTTAAGATTTACTAGGATGTTGCTGAGACCGGAGGGTTTGAGTTATAAGGAAAGTTTCTTCACTGGAGCATAGGAGGTGGAGGGGTAACCTAATAGAGGTTTATAAAATCATGAAGGGTGTGCATAAGGTGAACAGCAAAGGTCTTTTCCTTGGAGTGAGGAGTTTAAACTAGGAAGGTGAGATGAAGAAGGTTTAAAAGGGACCTTAGGGGCAACGTTTTCACACAGAGGGTGGTTTGTATGCAGAACAGACTGCCACACAAAGTGGTCAATGCAAGTACAGATACATTTAAAAGATTAAACACTTAATTTGGACAGGTACATAAATAGGAAGGTTTAGAGGGATATGGGCCAAATGCTGGCAAGTGGGATTGGTTTGGTTTTGGGAGACTTGGCCTGAAGGATCTGTTTCCGTGCTGTATGACTCTATGACTATGTAGGAGATAAAACAACAGCTTTACGGACTCAGTTCAGAAGAATCAGCTCCAATGAGGGAAACAAATAAGATAACATTGGACAATAACTTAAATGAACTGAGCTGAAATTCCCCTCATGTGACAGTGCTAAAATTAGAATGGGTTCAAAAAATTATACGTTGACTGTCATTCAGTCAAATGGTAACAAAGATGGAATCGCCTGTGTTTTCACTCCAACAGCAATATTTTGGAAACAATAGGACGTACAGAATTCATCACTACAATTGACTTCTTAAAGGATATTGACAAGTGTCTTTGAGAGATAAAGTCAAAAATACATCAGCTTTTGTAACACTGGATGGAATTTATCAACGTAAAGTTACGCTATTCAGAACACATAAACAACTTTTCAATGATCAAATAATAGCAAAAAAATTGAAGGATTACTTACACCACTTCAGCAAAATGTTTAGTCAGTTAAAATATTCAACTTGGTCAAGACCTGGCTGAGGGTGAACTTGACAAAGGAAAAGTATGACTTACATGAGTCATGTTGTGGAACTGGTCATGAACCACATAGAGAAGTGAAAATAAGGGCTATCTTTTTCTGTGCCCTAGACACAGTACAGAATTTTGTAATACACTGGCATAAGTGTACTAAACTGGCTCCATTGACAAATTTATTGAAGAAAAGTGAAAAAATTGAATGGACAGAATAATGTCAAATTGCCTTTTACAGGGGCAACCTGATAGAGGAGAAAGTGAGGACTGCAGATGCTGGAGATCAGAGTCGAGGGGGTGGTGCTGGAAATGAACAGCTGGTCAGGCAGCATCCGAGGAGCAGGAGAATCGACGTTTCGGGCATAAGCTGACTAAACATTTTGTTGAAGTGGTGTAAGTAATCTTTCAATTATTTGTTTTTCATTGATCTTTGAAAAGTTGCTGGTGCGTTCTGAATAGTGTAACTTTATGTTGATAAATTCCATCCAGTGTTACAAAAGCTGATGAATTTTTGGCTTTATCACTCAAAGACACTTGTCAATATCCTTTAAGAAGTCAATTGTAGCGATGAATTCTGTACGTCCTATTGTTTTCAAAATATTGCTGTTGGAGTGAAAACACAGGAGAATCCATCTTTGTTACCGTTTGACTGAATGACAGTCAATGTATAATTTTTTGAACCCATCTGATTTTGGTACAGTCACAGCAGGTGATGAAGGAACTTATACTCGAAAGGTCGACTCTCCTGCACCTCGGATGCTTCCTGACCGGCTGTGCTTTTCCAGCACCACACTCTTCACGACCTGATCGAGGTCTACAAAATTGTGAGGACCATAAATATGGTGGATAGTGAGAGACTTTTTCCCAGGGTGCAAAGGTCAACTACAAGAGGGCACAGGTTCAAGCTGAGAGGGGAAAAGTTTAGGGGAGAAGAATATTCACACTGAGGGTGGTGGGTACCTTGAGTGCATTGCCAGTCAGGGTGGTGGAGGCAGCAACGTTTAAGGCCTATCTTGATAGACACATGAACGGGAGGCAAACAGATAGAAACCACGCATGGGCATTAAATAATGGATTTAAATAAGGATTAGGGATGGGTGCAGGGTGGGTAGGCCAATTCCTGTGCTGTATTGTATTATACTGCTTAACTTGAAAGCTATGCTGATAATTGCACCGTTTCTGGTGGTACCAAGTCCTGAGAAGACATTCAAATTGGCTCTTTATGCAGCAGCAACGATCTGGGTGCTGGCCCACTCCAAATGGATAAGACAAGGATTGAATAAACAGTCAGTTATTCTCGAACTCCGACTCTCTGTCAATGGCAATATTCAAAGTTGGAGAAAGAGATACAGAAATTCACATATCTAGCAACTCTGCCAAGACCTTAACTTCGATGGATCACTATCCTTTGGCTTGTGTTGGAAAGAGATTGTGACAAGAATTTCAGACTGTTCTATTGAAGTCCCGCGTTGCAGCCAACCAATTTAGGGCAGCACGGTGGCTCAGTGGTTAGCGCTGCTGCCACCTCACCGGACCTGGGTTCAATTCCACGCTCGGGTGACTGTGTGGAGTTTGCACGTTCTCCCCGTGCCTGCGCGGGTTTCCTCCGGGTGCTCCGGTTTCCTCCCACAGTCTAAAGATGTGCAGGTCAGGTGAATTGGCCATGCTAAATTGCCCATAGTGTTAGGTGCATTAGGCAGAGAGAAATGGGTCTGGGTGGGTTAGTCTTCGGAGGGTCGGTGTGGGCAGAAGGGCCTGTTTCCACACTGTAGGGAATCTAATCTAAAAAAAGAATGTGACTGATAAATGTTAAAGTGGGCATGTTGACAAGAGCTAAAATGGATAAAACTGAATATTGTGGTCAAAATAATCTTGCATCAGACTATAATGAAAAGCACTATTTTTTAAAATGAATATGCTATTCCTGCTGACCTAACGTCAACACGTTCTCCCCGTGTCTGCGTGGGTTTCCTCCGGGTGCTCTGGTTTCCTCCCACAGTCCAAAGATGTGCAGGTCAGGTGAATTGGCCATGCTAAATTGCCCGTAGTGCTAGATAAAAGGGGTAAATGTAGGGGTATGGGTGGGTTTCGCTTCGGCGGGTCGGTGTGGACTTGTTGGGCCGAAGGGCCTGTTTCCACACTGTAAGTAATCTAATCTAATCTAACATTGAAATAGTGATAAGTAGAAATATTGGTTAAAAAAATTAAATGCCTCTTCAGGATAATTTTTTTATCCTTTTGCATGGTGTGGATATGTGATAAGCATGCATAATATTATATGTTTTAAAATAATATTTAATGGTAAGGTACTGGGAGTGTCGCTGAATAAAGAGACTTTGGAATGCAGGTTCATAGCTCCTTGAAAGTTTACTCACAGGTAGACAGGATAGTGAAGAAGGTGTTTGGGATGCTTCCGTTTATTGGTTCAATGCATTGAATAGAGGAGTTGACAGACCGTGTTGCAGCTGTACAGCTTATTGGTTAGATCACTTTTGGAACGCAGCATTCAATTCTGGTCTCCCGGCTATAGGAAGGATGTTGTGAAACATGAAAGGCTTCATAGAATCCCTACAGTGTGGAAGCAGGCCATTCGGCCCGCAACTCTCCACTGCCCTCCAAAGAGCATCCCACCTGGACCCACAACCCTAACCTATCCCTGTAACCCAGCATTTCCCATGGCCAATCCACCTAACCTGCACATCGCTGGATACTACGGATAATTTAGGATGGCCAATCCACCTAATCTGCACGCCTTATGGGAGGAAACTGGAGCTCCCAGAGGAAATCCACGCAGATAGAGAATGTGTAAACTCCACTCAGATAGTCTCCCAAGGCTAGAACCAAACCTGGGTACCTGCCACCGTGCCGCCCCTGAGCCACTGTGGCTCAGAAAAGATTTACAAGAATGTTGCCAGGGTTGGAGGGAGAGGCTGGATAGGCTGGGGCTGTTTTCCCTGGAGTGTCAGAGGCTGAGGGGTGACCTTACAGAGGTTTATAAAACCATGAGGGACATGGATAGGGTGAATAACCAAGGTCTTTTCCCCAAAGTTTAGGAGTTTTAACTAGAGGGCATAGGTTTAAGGTGAAAGGGGTAAGATTTAAAATGGATCTGAGTGGCAACGTTTTCACACAGAGGGTGGGGCGTGTATGGAATGAGCTGCCAGACGAAGTGGTGGAGGCTGGTACAATTACAACATTTACAAGGAATCTGGATGGGTATATGAATAGGAAGGGTTTGGAGGGATATGGGCCGGGTGCTGGCAAATGGGACTAGATTAGTTTGGGATATCTGGTGGGCATGAACAAGTTGGACCAACGGGTCTGTTACCATGCTGCACAACCCAATGACTCTAGGAGTTTAAAATAAAGACAGAAGGGTTTTGTTAGTTCTGTGAATTTTATTCAACAGGTCAGAAAGTAATTTAAAATAGTGACTAAATCCATTGTTTAAAGGAAAGCATGTGACAGCACTCAAGTGACTAGGAGTAGCCTTGAAGTGTTAATGGGTAAAACATATTCCTGAGTTTACGACAGATAAACACGTTAAGACAATTAACGTGTTCAGTTCAGTTTCGCCCATGAGAAAGCATGAGTTATTCACCGGAACTAGTCACCTCAGCAGAAACAGATTCTAGCCTGTGAAGATTTCCAGTTGTGAAAGTATATAGAAGTGTTTGAGTTATTTGAAATGAAAAGAGATTTAGGCCATTGGATCTGGAAAAAGGATGTCTACAGACTGAGAGAGGAATGGTAAAGTTGACTCCAAAACTCAAGAAAATAAGTTAGAAGAAGTCAATTTGATAAATGCTTCGAAATGAGATAGAAATGAAATGTTGTTGGAATTGAGTATTTATAAAACATATTATAGGGAGACAGGTTGAAGTTTTGTTGATGCTATGATTTTTTCATCGATATATATTATATATATATATATATATATACACACACACCTAGCATTCTTTGTTTCTTTTCTTCCTTTGCAAAATAAACTTATATTTTACTTTGTTAAAGAGGACCTGCCGCCTTATGTGAATATTTTCAGTGACCAACCATCACGTTAAAGAAAGTACGAGCAGTCAGAGTGGGTTTCATTCTGGGATTTGACTTGTCCAGTATTATTACCAGCTGGGATCATAACGGTGTAAAACTACATGCCAAGGCCATGCCTGTCCAGTTCAGGCCCACAGGCAGTAACCAGGAGAGGGATTGAATGGAGGGTAGGAAACAGGTTTTGGTAAGTAATGAAGCCATCGGCATTGGTCTTCTCTATATTTAAGAAAAGAAAACTGCTTCTTGTTTCAGGGCAAGCAGTGACAAATCAGAGTCGGTAGAGGAATTGAGGTAGAATTGAGTGTCATCAGTAAACGTGAAACATTTTCACCTGGCATTCAGCCATATTGACCTGACTGCAATCAGTCCACCTTTGTCACAATAACTTGGTGCATATTCTTACCCTTATCCAGTGATTGTTTTATCTCTGATTGGACGTCAGCAGCAGCCGTCAATGGAGATAACCAATGGTGGAGCTTTATAGGTATCAGCTCCTCATGAGAACACACAGTGTTACACACAGTACAGCAATGAAGATCACCTCACGTTGATGGGTCATGAATGTGGATAGTTAGGATTACACCTCAGAGCACCCACTTCAAAACTGGGAGAGCGCGAATGGTGGGCCAGCAGTAAGGAATGTGCGCTGGAGCTCCTCGAGCTCTGCTCAGCTAGACAAGATGCCTTTTAGATCAGGGGTGAGCTGAAAATGTGTTGCTGGTTAAAGCACAGCAGGTCAGGCAGCATCCAAGGAACAGGAAATTCAACGTTTCGGGCCAGAGCCCTTCATCAGGGGTGATCAAAGCAGACTCAGAGAGAGAACGGAGGAGTCTACTTGGTGCTGCAAGTCATTGACACAATGTGTTCTAGCACAGATAAAGTGGCAAGTTGTGTGGAATAGCAGATACCCCAATGAAATTAGCTCAAGCGTGCATTCACCACAGCTGTGTAGCCACTGCATGTTAATTGTGCTCGTTGTCCAAAATATAACGGCTTAGACTTAATCTTATGTTGCTGCACCAATGTGCTGTCCATGGCGGTGGGAGTGGTGAAGTGAAGCAAGGACATATTGGTAGAATGGGACGTGGTATTGGGGATCTTCCCTGTCCTCAGGCCCCAGCCTCGGCCCCTCACCCTCCTCCTGCACATGTACAGTCTTTGGTGAGGTGCTCAAGGACTCCAGAACTGTGAGGGGCTGCAGGTCAAGGAGATTAGAGCAGGGATCCAAAGGTCCTACTGTTACCCCTGCTCAGACCACGCCGGGGTTGTAGCCTGGTGCTGGAAAATGAAGAGTAAGGCTTTGTTGGGAGGACATAAACTGATGGAGACCGATCCAGGATGTCCAATGGGTGGTTGTTTCATATCAGAGGGAAAGAGGGATGTGATGGGGAGCTGGGGGTGGGGTGGCTGAGAGCGTGTGGGGGGGGGGGGGGTTGGAGGATTGGGGCAAAAGCAGTGCATCTCCTTGTGAGACGCTGAGTCCACAGGATCAATCCAAATGAATTATATTAACCAGGCATCCGTAGAATCCAGGGCGTCAAACCCATCACTGACCCCTTCTTTCTGGGTGGCCTGGGGAGAATTTGAGCTAGATAATGTGTTGCTGGTTAAAGCGCAGCAGGTTAGGCAGCATCCAAGGAACAGGAAATTCGACGTTTCGGGCCAGAGCCCTTCATCCTGATGAAGGGCTCTGGCCTGAAACGTCGAATTTCCTGTTCCTTGGATGCTGCCTAACCTGCTGCGCTTTAACCAGCAACACATTATCGGCTCTGATCTCCAGCATCTGCAGACCTCACTTTTTACTCGAGAATTTGAGCTACTCTCCCAGTTACTCCTGTAGTTCCGAACCCAGCAGCAAGGCTTGGCTGGTGTATACTGAACCATCTCCAGAGCTATCTAGGTACCTAGCAAGCATCTTCCAATACCAGAGGCCCAGAGGTGGGACTATGGCGTTCACTGTAATGCTGTTGGGCACCATTAATTTTAGTTTCTAGAAGGTACCATGGGCCAGGTCTGAAGGGGATTTCACTTATTGGAAGGTTGGCACTATCGTTCCTGGTGCCAATGTCCCCAGTTTTTGCTCCCCCTTTCCAAAACCATTATCACATTAGAATCCCCCCACTGTGTGCCACGCCTTACATTAAGTAGTGCCGATGGCACAGTTTGGCACATGTGGCAAAACGTGCAGTAATAGAGTGATGTCCTTTCATTTCACAGAATCACCAAAGTGTTATGACGCAGAAGGAGGCCATAACGAGAGGTCACATTTTCAAGGTGAGAGGTGTAAAGTTTAAGGGGGCAGTACTCCACACGGAGGGTGGTGGGCGTTTGGAACGCGTTGCCAGCAGAGGTGGTAGAGACAGGCACGGTAGATTCATTTAAGATGCGTCTGGACAGATGCACGGGTAGGTGGGGAGTAGAGGGATACAGATGCTTAGGAATTGACCGACAGGTTTAGACAGTACATTTGGACCGGCTCAGGCTTGAGGGGGGGCGAAGGGCTTGTTCCTGGGCTGTCAATTTTCTTTGTTCTTTGTTCTATTTCTATCCAAATATTCATCCAATGCCCTCTTGAATGCTTCAATTGAACCTGGATCCACCACTTCCAGGCAGTGCATCCCACACTCTAGCTGTTAACTGAGAGAAAACATTTTTTTCCTCACACCACCTTTGCTTCTTTTGCAGATTAATTTAAAGCTGTTCCTTCGTGTCCAGGTTCATTTTTGGAGCAGGAGCAGCTTCTCCCTATTTACTCTCTCCAGACCACTCATGATTTTGAAAACCTCCATCAGGTCTCCCCTTAGCCTTTTTCCCTCCAAGGAGAACCGTCCCAATGTCTTCAACATATCCTCAAAACTGAAGTTCTTCAGCCAGGGAGCCATCATTGCAAACCATGTCTGCACTCTCTGTAATGCACATCCTCCCTACAAAGTGACACTCAGAACTGTACCCAAGACTACAAGCGACACTAATATGAGTCTTATGCAAGTTTAACATCACCTCCTTGCTTTTGTACTCTGTGGCCTTATTAATAAAGCTGAGAACACTGTATGCTTTACTTATTGCTCTTTCTACCTGTCCTGCTGCCTTCAATGATCTGTGTACATATACACCCAGGCCCTGCCCCCTCTTAGAATTGTGCTCCCAATTTTCTTCCAATGTTCTTCTGGACAAAATGGCTTCCCTCAGACTTCTCTGCACTGAAACACATCTGCCACCCACCTGCCCATTCCACCAGCCTGGCTACGTCTTCTGGAGTCCCACACTGCCTTACTCACAGTTTAAACTTTGAAACTGCTCCCCGCACATCAAGGTCCAGATCATTCATACCTACATCAGGAAAACCAAGGTCCTGATACCGAAGCCTGGGGAACTCCACTGCTAACTTCCCTCCAGTCTCAAAATAACCATTCGCCATTATTCTCTGTTTCTTGTTGTGCAAACAATTTTACATCCATGTTGCTACTGACCTTCTGCTATTTCATGAACGACATATCTGTTGTATGGCACTGTATCAAACATTTTCAGAAGGTCCATGTATATTACATCGACAGCGTTATCCTCATCGAGCCTTTTCTGTTCTCTTGTGGTTAAACGTTTCGCACTCTTGCCACCATTGGTCAGTTCTTTGAGTATAAGAGTTGGGAAGTCAGGCTGACATTGTATAGGACATTGGTGAGACCTCTGCTGGAATACTGTGTCCAGTTCTGGTCACCCGGTTATAGGAAGGATATTATTAAGCTAGAGAAGGTTGCAGGATATAGAAAGTTTGAGTTATAAAGAAAGGCTGAATAGGCTGGCATATTTTTCACTGAAAAATAGGAAGTTGAGAGGTGAGGTTTATAAAATATAACGGGTATAGGTAGAGCTAATGGTAAATGTTCTTTCCTTCCAATGAGAGATTATAAGACTAGGGGGCGTATTTTTAAAGTGAAAGGAGAGGGATTTTAAAAAGGGGCAGTTAATTTACACAGACAGGGGTTCGTGTGTGGAATGACCTTCCTGAGGAAGTGGCGGATGTGGGCACAGTTACAACTTTTAAAAGAAACTTAGGTAAGTACATGAGTAGGAGAGGTCTGAAACTTTATTCGGCATGGACTGGTTAGACTGAAAGGTCTGCTCCCTATGACTCTATGACTGTATAATTCCAGCAAATTAGCCAAACCTGATTTCCCCTTTAGATGTCCATGCTGACTCTTCCCATCTCGGAGAAAATGAGGACTGCAGAGTCAGAGTTAAAGAGTGTGGTGCTGGAAAAGCACAGCCGATCAGGCAGCGCCCGAGGAGCAGGAGAATCAACATTTTCAGCATGAGCTCTTCATCAGGAATGATTCTCCTGGTGAAGAGTGAATGCTCGAAACGTCGACTGTCCTGCTCCTCGGATGCTGCCTGACCGGCTGTGCTTTTTCAGCACCACACTTTTGGACTCTGACCCTTCCCAACTACCCAACTACCAACCTTTTCCGTGTGACCACTAATTCTATCCAAGTTCATTTTCCCTCCAAGCTTTTCCATTATTGAAGTTAAACCGACTAGACTATAATTGCTGGGATTACCCCTGCAATGTTTCTGAAACAAATCTGGAATGTTTGCAATTCTCCTGGTTCTGACATCTCCCTCGAGTTGAGGGAAAGCTGAAAGATTGTATTTGGTGCCCGTACAATTTCCACTCACACTTCCTTCAAAGTCCTTGGATGCATTTCATCTTTTCCCAGTACTTTGTCAACTCTAAGTGCCAACAGTCTATCCAACATCTCTGCCCTGTCAATTTTGAACCCTCCCAGTGATTGGGTTTCTGCCTCTGTCACCACGGTCTGGTTAGCATCTCTTTCTGTGGTAGAGATAGATGTAAAGTATTTAATACTTCAGCCATGCCTTCTCCTTCCATGTGTAAACCCTCCTTTGGGTCCTTAATCAACTCCACTTTTACCACCCCTTGACTATTTATATGGCCATGGAAGACTCTGCGACATCTCTTTATGTTGATCATCAGTCTCTGCTCAGAATTCCTCTTTGTTTCTCTTAATTCCTCTCTCACTCCACCCCACCACCAACCATCCAATATTCCTCTATGCTCTCAATTTTATTTTCTACCTGACACCTTTCTAAAGCACATTTCTTCTTTATCTTAATTTCTATTTCCTTTGTCATCCACGACCCTCCAACTGGATTCGTTCTACTTTCCATTTGAGAGAATGTACCTTGATTGGACCCAAACTATCTCCTCTTTGAAGGTAGCCACTTGCTCAGTTCCTGTTCTTCTTGTCCACCTCTCATTCCAGTCGACCCTCTCAGTGATGACCTATGCCAATTGACTATCTATCTCTGGACTGTTGCATGCTCTTCTCCTCCATCATTCCAAATGTTACGATAAATGATCATTGTCTCTTAAACATTCCCTCACTGACACTTAATTCACTTGGCCACCTCATTGCCAAGAATCATATCCAACAATGCATCCTTTCTTGCTAGACTGGAAACATACAGTTGTAGGAAGCTCTCCTACATGCAGTTGAGGAATGTTTGTCGCACGCTGCCCTGTACACTACAAAGCTTTGGGTCTATGTTTGGGTAATGGAAGTATAACATTGGTATTTCTCAGTAATTTTCCTGCAGATTTCAACGTCCTGTCCCTTTGTTGGTGGTCTGCGGATTGCACCTAGCAATGTATTGTAAACTTTGAGTTCTTTAGATCTAGCCCAATTGATCTTGCCCTTGGATCCTCTCTCTCCAGTGCTGCAAGACTCCTCAATCAATATTGCTCCTCTTCCTCTTTTCCTCTCTTTTCCAGGAAAATGTAGCATGCACGCTTGTCCTTCCTTCAGCCAGGTGTCTGTTATCGTGACACAACGTCAAAATTCTACCGACCTCTGTGACTTCCCAAGTGTATCTGCTCCATTCATTCACACAGATGCACTGTAACCTGGATATCGACCTTATTTCTTTCTCCCTTGCTCTGACTTCACCTATATCTTGCTATTCTGTATGCTAATGCCAGATACAGCTCATATAATCATAGAAAAATAGAATCATAAATTCATACAGTATGGAACAGGCCCTTCAGCCAATCGAGTCTGTACCACCAAAAGTAACTACTATCTATACCAGATTTGGAGATGCCGGTGTTGGACTGGGGTGTACAAAGTTAAAAATCACACAGCACCAGGTTATAGTCCAACAGGTTTAATTGGAAGCACTAGCTTTCGAAGCATGATGGAGGAGCGTCGCACTGAAAGCTAGTGCTTCCAATTAAACCTGTTGGACTATAACCTGGTGCTGTGTGATTTTTAACTATCTATACCAGAGTCATAGAGATATACCCCAAGTAAACAGACCTTTGCTCCAACCAGTCCACACCAACCATATTCCCAAACTAAACTAGCCCCACCTGCCTTGCTTGGTCCATATCCCTCCAAACCTTTCTTGTACATGAACTTATCCAAATATCTTTTAAATTTTCTTACTGTGTCTGCATCCACCATTTCCTCTGGCAGTTCACGCAAACCGCTCTCTGTGTCAAAAAATTGCCCCCTTGTCCGTTGTCCCCTCACCTTAAAAAAGATGCCCTCTAGTTTGGAACTCCCCCACCCTAGGGAAAGGTCCCTTGTCATTACCCTTATCGTGATTTTATAAACCTCAATAAGGTCACTCCTCATCCTCCTATGCACCAGTAAAATAAGTCCCAGCCTTTCCAGTTTATTTTTCTATCTCAAATCCTCCATTCCTGACAACATCCTGGTGAATATTTTCTGAACCCTCTCCAGTTTAATAACATCCACCCTATAATGCTTCCCTACACTAGGTCCATAACCTTGAATGTTATGACACTTCAAGTGCTCATCCCAGTATTTTTTGTGATATTTTGTTAGCCCGAGTCTCCTCCTCGTACTATTCCCTCTTGTTTCCCACACCCCTTCCAAGCGATTTTAAACCCTTCCCAATAAGCAGGAGCAAAATGCCCCATAAAGAACAGAGTTTCAGCTCTGCCCAGGTACAACTTGCCGAACTGTGCGGGTACAATCTGCGCCAGAGCCAGTCCCAATATCCCCAGGAATTGAAAGCCTTCGCTCCTGACCAACCTTGTTGGTCACACATTCATCTGCCTTATCCTCCCATTTCTGTACTCACTTATATGTGGCACTGGGAGTAATCTGGAGATTGTGATATAGAATCACTGAATTGTTATGGTGAAAAACATATACGGCCCTTTGGGACGACACCACTTCCACTAGCTAATGGCAATCCCTTGCCTTTTACCCACATCCCTGAACACGTTCTCTCCAACCCACCATCCAGTGCACTCTTAAATGAGAAGTTGCTTGCTAATGATCTACTCATCTCCCTTTTGAATGATCATAGTAACAATACTTGCTCAGGACTTAGAAGTGAGTGGAAAGTGGTCAATATGATGGAAGAGAGAACTGGAGAGGAACAGCAGGTTCAGGAATGGGGGCTGACTGAGTGCTTTGCTGTCCATGGTGCGGCCAAGGATGGGACTACACCCAAATGCAGGAGTTATTATGGGAATGGTTCAGGGGAGGTTGGGGTGCTGGGTGGGACAAGGCAATGAGGGATGTGAAGGTCTAGGGATTAAGAAAGACTGTAATAAAGAGGAAAACTTGATGGCAAGTGAGTGCAGTGCAGTCAGCATATGGACCACTCAGTTTTAATAGCTCGTATATTGTACTGGATGAAATATTCACTTTAATGCAGTAAAAGTAGGAATTCCATTCAATATGGGCTGAAAATGTGTTGCTGGAAAGGCACAGCAGGTCAGGCAGCATCCAAGGAGCAGGAGAATCGACGTTTCAGGCATAAGCCCTTCTTCAGGAATGAGGAAAGTGTGTCCAGCAGGCTAAGATAAAAGGTAGGGAGGAGGGACTTGGGGGAGGGGTGTTGGAAATGCGATAGGTGTAAGGAGGTAAAGGTGAGGGTGACAGGCCGGAGTGGGGTGGGGGCGGAGAGGTCAGGAAGAAGATTGCAGGTTAGGAGGGTGGTACTGAGTTGGAGGGTTGGGACTGAGACAAGGTGGGGGGAGGGGAAATGAGGAAACTGGAGAAATCTGAGTTCATCCCTTGTGGTTGGAGGGTTCCTAGGAGGAAGATGAGGCGCTCTTTCTCCAGCCATTGTGTTGCTATGGTCTGGCGATGGAGGAGTCCAAGGACCTGCATGTCCTTGGTGGAGTGGGAGGGGGAGTTGAAGTGTTGAGCCATGGGGTGGTTGGGTTTGTTGGTCCGGGTGTCCCAGAGGTGTTCCCTGAAACGTTCCATTCAATATATTAAGACTATAATTCTGTGAAATAAAAACAGAAATTGCTGGACAAATTTAACTGGTCTGGTGACATCTTTGGAGAGAGAAGGAGAGAGAAAGAAATAAAGGGGATCTAAGGGGCAACTTTTTCACGCAGAGGGTGGTACATGTATGGAATGAGCTTCCAGAGGAAGTGGTGGAGGTTGGTACAATTGCAACATTTAAAATTGTAAGTTAAATTTGACAAAGAGACCTTGGAGTGCAGGTTCATAGCTCCTTGAAAGTAGAGTCGCAGGTAGATAGGATAGTGAAGAAGGTGGTTGGTATGCTTTCCTTTATTGGTCAGAGCACTGTGTATAGGAGTTGGGAGGTCATGTTGCAGCTGTACAGGATGCTGGCTAGGCCACTGTTGGAATATTGCATTCAATTCTAGTCTCCTTCCTATCTGAAAGACGTTGTAAAACTCAAACGGAATCAGAAAAGATTTACAAGGATGTTGCCAAGGTTGGAGGATTTGAGCTATCGGGAGAGGCTGAACAGGCTGGAGCTGTTTTCCCTGGAGCGTCGGAGGCTGAGGGGTGACCTCACAGAGGTTTATAAAATCATGAGGAGCATGGATAGGATAAATAGGCAAAGTCTTTTCCCTGGGGTCAGGGAGTCCAGAACTCGAGGGCATAGGTTTAGGGTGAGAGGGGAAAGATATAAAAGAGACCTAAGGGGCAATTCTTTCACACAGAGGGTGGTGTGTGCATGGAATGAGCTGCCAGAGGAAGTGGTGGAGGCTGGTACAATTGCAACATTTAAAAGGCATCTGGATGGGTATATGTATAGGAAGGGTTTAGAGGAATATGGGACAAGTGCTGGCAAATGGGACTAGATTAGATTAGGATAGCTGACCAGCTTGGACGAGTTGGACCGAAGGGCCTGATTCCATGCTGTACATCTCGATGACTCTATGACTCTTCTTTGGAACTGGAAAAGTCGTGGGTTTTATATTAAGTTTCGAAACCAAACTTAAAAACCAGGGGGGGAGGGATCACTTTGCTGGAAGTGACCTACAGGCCTCCTAACAGTCTGAGAGAAACAGAGGAGCAAATATTGAGGCAAGTACAAGGCAAGTGTTAAAACAAAAGGGTAGTGATAATAGGGGATTTCAACTTCTCTAACATCGTGGTAGTCATTTTGTGAAAGGTTTTGAGGGAGCAGAACTCTTAAGGTTAATCCAGGATGGTTTTTATGCCAGTACGGGGAAGGCCCTACAAGAGATGGGAAGGTCCGAGAATCAACTTTTGCCGACAAAGCTCAGAAGGTGGTCAAATTATCAAGAGGAGAGCCTTTTGAAGATAGTGGTCATAACTCGGTTAGATTCGATTCGATTCGATTCCCTCCAGTGTGGAAACAGGCCCTTCGGCCCAACCAGTCCACACTAAGCAACCCACCCAGACCCACTCCCCTACCTTTACCCCTAACTAATGCACCTAACACTATGGGCAATTTAGCATGGCCGATTCACCTGACCTGCACATCTTTGGAATGTGGGAGGAAACCGGAGCAAATCCGCACAGACACCAGGGAGAATGTGCAAACTCCACACAGTCAGTTGCCTGAGGCAGGAATTGGACCTGGGTCCCTAGCGCTGTGAGGCAGCAGTGCTGCCACCCTAGGTTAGATTCCTGATTATTATGGAAAAGAACATGGAAAGGCCTGAGATGAAAGTTCTCAACTGGGGGAAGGCCAATTTTAATAAGATCAGGTGCCACAGTGAACTGGGAACAGATACTTTCAGTTAACTCTGTCTTGGAAAATTGGGATGTATTCAAAGAAGGAAGTATGGAGAGCTTAGGGCCACCATATTCCAATAAAGAAAAAGGGTGGGACCATCAAATCCTTAAACCCTGGATATCGAGAGGTGTACAGCATTGGATTCATAGGAAAAGGGAAGCTAATGGTAGATACTGAGAGTTCAAGACAGCAGAAGCTCTGGAGGAGATTAGAATGTGCAAGAGGGAACTTAAAAGGGAGATTAGGAGAGCTCAAATGGGACATGAAAGGAAGGTGGTAGGTAATATAATGGAAAATGCTAAGTTGCGTTTTACAGGTACATGAGGGTAAAAGTATAATGAGAGAAAGAGGAGGGACCATTAGATTAGATTACTTACAGTGTGGAAACAGGCCCTTCGGCCCAACAAGTCCACACCGACCCGCTGAAGCGCAACCCACCCATACCCCTACATTTACCCCTTACCTAACACTACGGGCAATTTAGCACGGCCAATTCACTTGACCCGCACATCTTTGGACTGTGGGAGGAAAACGGAGCACCCGGAGGAAACCCACGCAGACACGGGGAGAACGTGCAAACTCCACACAGTCAGTCGCCTGAGGCGGGAATGGAACCTGGGTCTCTGGCGCTGTGAGGCAGCAGTGCTAACCACTGTGCCACCGTGCCGCCCACTAAAGACCACAATGTGCATGATGCCAGAGGATGTAGGTCAGGCTCTAAATAATTGCTTTAGATCAGTTTTCACTTGTGAGAGGGAGAATGTGGATATAGAAATCAGGGAGACAGTTTGTGCTTTAATTAAAGAAATTAGCATAGATAGAAAGGAGGTTCTGAGTGGTCTAGCAGCATTGACAGTAGATTTATTTCTAGGGCTGGACGAAATGTATCCCAAGCGAGGTAGGAAGAAAATACGGATGATTGCAAAACTTTTCAATTCTTCTCTAGACACAGGAGAGGTGCCAGAGGACTGGAGCACCGTCAATGTGGTGCTGTTCTTCAAGAAGAGCTGAAGAGATAAACCAGGAAATCCCAGGCCAGTCAGTCTCATCTCAATGATGGGGAACCCATTGGAAACAATTCTGAGGGACAGAATTAATCTGCACTTGGAGAGGCCGGGATTAATCAAGAACAGTCAGCATTGTATTGTTAAGGAGAAGTCAGGTCTGACCAACTTGATTGACTTTTCTGGAGATGAGGGACAACGTTTTTGATGTCTATGTTGACGTCAGTGAGACTTTTGATAAGGTCCTGCATGGGAAACCAATGCCAAAGGTAAGAGCCCATGGGATCCAAGGAAATTTGGCAAATTAGATCCAGCATTGTGTGAGTGTCAGGGAGCAGAGGGTGATGGTCGAGGGGTATTTTTCCAATTGGAAGTGGGGTCCCAGGGGAGTGAGTTTTTGAGCTCATACTGTTTGTGGTTTATATGAGTGATTTAGACTTAAGTGTAGGAGGATTGATCAGAAAGTTCACACATGATGCCAAAGTTGGTGGGATGGTAAATAGTGAGGAAGATGGCCTTAGATCACAAGAAGTATACATGACTGGTCAGGTGGGCTGGTCAGTGGCAAATGGAATTTAATCCAGATAAATATGAGGTGATACACATAGGCTGGACAACAATGCAAGGGAATACATGATGAACATAAGGCCCTGGGGAGTATCATGGAACAGGAGGACTTTGATGTGCACATACACCAGACCCTTACGGGACTGGGACGGTTGGGTGAAGTGGTTAAAAAGGGATATGAGGGCCTTGCCTTTATTATCCAAGGTACAGAGTTTAAGAGCAGGGAAGTGCTGGAATTGTGTAAAACATTGGTTAGGCTACTCTGTGCAGTTCTAGAATCCACATGATAGGAGGGATGTGATAGCACTAGAGAGAGTCCAGAGGAGAGTTACCAGGAAGTTGCTTGGGCTGGCGTTTTACACTTATGGAGAGGGACTGGACAAACTGGTGTTGTTTTGTTTGGAACGGAGAAGATTGAGGAGGGAAATGACGTATCAAATTATGAGGGGAATAGACAAGAAGAAACCTTTCCCCTTGGTGTAGAGATCAATGAGCCGGGGACATAGATTTAAGGGAAGGGGCAGAAGGTTTAGAGTAGATGTGAGGAAAATGTTTTCACCCAGAAAGTGGTGGAAATCTGGAACTCCCTGCCTATAACATTTATGAAGTATTTAGATGGTGCACTTGTGAGGCTCAGGCATGCAAAACGATGGGGCAAGTGCTGCAAATGGGGGATCAGAATAATTAGGTGATCGTTTCTGACCAGTGCCGACGCGATGGGCTGAAGGGCTGTAGATTGCAATGGCTCTATATGGGCTGTGTTTCCTGTCACCACAATAACCATTCGACAGCTGCATTCACCATATGTGCAGTCACCGTTCTTGAGGTGTCTCTGCCTACAAAGCAGCAAGGTGCCTGTATCATTGGATAACGGAGCAAAGCGTGCGTGTTTTGCCAATGTTTAAAATTAATTTGCTGCCTCACTCCAAACACATCACCCCCCCTCAGTGCTTCCCTCCTGCTCACCACTGTGTTGCTTCACTGTTCACTGTTACTGGAAGTGAGGGAAGTAGTAACTGCAAGGGAGGCAGTCACGGGTGCTGACTTCAGTAAAGAATCAGGAATTAAGGGTCTAATGATGACCATGAAGCTATTGTTGATTGTCAGAAAAATCCCTTAGGGAAGGAAATCTGCCATCCTTACCTGGTCTGACCTACATGTGACTCCACACCCACAGCAATGTGGTTGATCCTTGACAGCTCTTTGGTCAGTGAGGAAGGGACAATAAATGTTGGCCTAGCTGGTGGGCTCTCACACCCTGCCAGTACATGTTTTTAAAAAGTGGACACTGTTGGTTTTGTCAGTTTGTGGTTACAGTGACCTAATACAGGTTATTGACAATTTAGACCATAAGACCATAAGACCTAGGAGTCCATCGAGTCCACTCCGCCATCCAATCATGGCTGATGGGCATTTCAACTCCACTTACCAGCGTTCTCCCCGTAGCCCTTAATTCCTCGAGACAACAAGAATCTATCGATCTCTGCCTTGAAGACATTTAGCGTCCCGGCCTCCACTGCACTCCGTGGCAATGAATTCCATAGGCCCACCACCCTCTGGCTGAAGAAATGTCTCCGCATTTCTGTTCTGAATTGACCCCCTCTAATTTTAAGGCTGTGTCCACGGGTCCTAGTCTCCTCGCCTAACAGAAAAAAATTCCTAGCATCCACCCTTTCCAAGCCATGGAGTGGCTTGTCCCAATTTGTCCCAATTTGTCCCAATTTTCTGGTAGTTTATGGAGTTTATTAAGAAGCATCAGTTTAGATATTGGTATAGAGTCATAGAGGCATAGAGTCATACGGCACGGAAATAGACCCTTTGGTTCAACTCATTCACATTGACCACGTAGCCCTGTTTGCCAGCATTTGACCCAGATCCCACTAAACCCTTCCTATTCACATACCCATCCAACACTTTATAAATTGTACCAGCCTCCACTACTTCCTCCAGTACCTTGTTCCATACACACACCACCCTCTGCATGAAAACGTTGCCCTTCGTAAACCTTTCCCTCTCACCTTAAACCTGTGTCCTCTAGTTTTGGATTCGCCCACCTGAGAAAAAAGGCCTTGGCTATTCACGTTATGCACGCTTCTCATAATTTTATCAACTTCTATCAGGTCACCCTCCAGCCTCCAATGCTCCAGGGAAAAAAGTGTCCCCGCCTATTCAGCCTCTCTCCATGGCTCAGTCCTCCCATTCTCAGCAACATGCTTGTAAATCTTGACTGCAGCCTCTCAGGTTTAACAATATCCTTCCTACAGGAGGGCGAACAGAATTCCAAAAGTAGTCTCACAATGTCTTATGCAGCCACAACATGACCTCCCAACTCCTACAGGAGATGGTGGGGTCTGCAGATGCTGGAGATCAGAGCTGACAGTGTGTTGCTGGAAAAACACAGCAGGTCAGGCAGCATCTGAGGAGCAGGAAATTTGACATTTTGGGCTGGAGCCCTTCTTCAGGAATCCTGTGGAAGGGCTTTTGCCCGAAACGTCGATTCTCCTGCTCCTCAGATGCTGCCTGACCTGCTGTGTTTTTCCAGCAACACATTTTCAGGTCTGATCTCCAGCATCTGCAGTCCTCACTTTCTCCTCGTGGTGGTGGATGAGGCAGGTGAGGGTGCAGCATCTTACCCTCTAGGTAAGGTGTGAGGGAACTCTCCCATCAGTCTTCCTTCTCTTCATCTGGGCCAGCTTCTCTCTGGGGAAGACAGCTCTCTCAGGGCCACCAGATGAGGACTGCTCCCTCTAAAGGCAGGCTGATGAGAACTCCCAACCCCAGCTCCTGTTCCTGATGTCCCCTGTTTCTTGGGACTGGTAACAATGACGTATGGGGACAGCTACTCATGATGACAAGATTGACCCTTGCCCACCTTCATTTCAAGGTTACCAAGTTAAAAACTCACACAGCATCAGGGTATAGTCCAACAGGTTTATTTGGAAGCACTAGCTTTCGGAGCGACGCTCCTTCATCAGGTCATTGTAAATGTGGGTGAAGGTGGTGACAGCTACTGTTTCCAGTGCACATTGAAGGTTTCAGCAATATAAAGGCTCCCTGTGTGATGGCACTGAGTGGAAAATGGCAGAAGGGCAAATGGAAAGCAAGTCTGGGAAAGTTGGAGGGCAACCGAGATTAGAGATGACAGCTATCATAGAACAAATAACAAAAGGAGTGGTACACACGTGGAGAGGAGTGATAGGTGTTTGCAATGGGTGTTAATGGCCCAATGCAGCAATATCAAGTAAAACGGGAACCTGGGGGCCGGAGTGAGGAGGGAAGGGCCGATGTAACAAAATGGAGATCAAGTGTATTGTCTGAAGTTGTTCATGTTGGGGCCTAAAGGCTGTGAAGTGCCGAAGCAGAAACGGAGGTATTGTTGTGACAGCCTCACTAGACAAACAGCAGCAGACCAAGGACATGTCAAACTGGTGTACTAAAATGAGCAGAAGCTCAGGACCATGCTTGTTGGTGGAGCGGAGATGTTCTGAAAAGCAATCACTTTACTTCTGTAATGGCAACTGTACCATTCAAGATCAGAGACGGTTACAGAGAGTGGTGAACTCAGCCCGGGCAATCACAAAGGCCAACTTCCTATCTATAGAATCCATCCACCAGGCCCGCTGTCAAGGAAAGGCCACCAGCATTCTCAAAGATCCATCCCACCCTGGCAATGTTTTTCTACGACCTCTACCATCGGGGAGAAGGTACAGAAGCCTGAACACACCCACCAGCCGGTTTCGTAACAGTCACTACCCTACTAGAATACTGAATGGATTCACAAACTCTTAACATTTGCCTGTACCTGTGTTTTTGCTTTTGCTGCTGTTTACCTATTATTTACTGTCTATGCGACTTAACTCTGTGATCTGCCTGTATTGCTCGCACGACAAAGCTTTTCACTGTGTCTCGGTACGTGACAATAAATTCAATTCAATTCAATTCAATTCCCCAGGCTGCCAGATATAAAGGAGACCACATTGTGAACAGTGAGTACGGTAAACTAGATTAAAAGAAGTATGTGTAAAATGTAGTGTAACCTACAAGGTTTATTTGAGGCATTGGACAGAAAGGAGGTAAAGGATAGGCATTACATTTGCATGGGAAAGCATGAGGTGATGGGCATGATAGGGGAGTGGGCCAGAATGTCACGAGAGGATGGTTCCTTTGGAATACTGCGAGGGGAAGGTGATAGAAGATGTATTGGTAGATGCACGATACTGGATGTTCAGGAATGGTGGCCATTTCACTCTTGAAAATGGACGTTGGTGGGGTGGAAAGTGAGGACAAGAGGCTCTAGGGGGAATGGGGGGAGTTGGAACTATGGAAACAGGTTGGACACAGTTGAGGGCCCTGTCCACCACATCGGAAGGTGGGTTGATGGTAAAGGAATTCAGAAGCACCATTGCAGACAGTAGCACCATCCCAGTGGATGCAAGGGAGTTGGGGAATTCAGGGAACTGCGGGAATTGTCGAGTTTGTAATAAGTATTTGTCGACAGGCCAGCTCCAGAATGGAGATAATGAAAGTAAGGGATGAAGCAGAAAACAAGTTGTGGGAGGGGCCCCTGAGCAGGCCTGTTAAAGGAATGCTCCACAAGCCTCCCCCAGCCCTTTAAAAAGTAGGCATACTGCCAGCACAGGTAGGCACGGCCACATCCTTCACTCAGAGGAAGTTGGGCAAATGAAAGGAGCCAATGTTCAATGAGAGGTGAAGCTGAGACAAGTGGAGGAAGGTAGTGCTGGATGGGGACTAGACGAGTCTCTCTCTTTAACGAGAGCCCTCAAGTCACGCTGATGGAGGGATTAAAGTCACAGTGAAGAAGGGGACAGTTCGGTCCAGGGAACTGGCATTGATCAGGAGAATCATTCAGGGGTATGAGAAGGGATTGGGCAAGAAGAGTCAAGCTGAGAGGAGGTATACGCAGTGAGGGAATGAACAGCCTGAAATAACCTTTCTGCTAAGGCAGACCCATTTGCAGGAAGAAGGTAGAAGCAGTTTGGATCGAATTGCTGAAGTATAGGTGGCGACAGCGGAAGTGATGGTTTGATGTTTCAGATGATGGTCCAGCGAAAACTGAGGAAGTGGCACTCAGCCTCTGCAAGGTAGATGGTGGCATTCCTGATAACAACATCTATATTCTTGTGTGAAATCTAACTCTTTTTTTCCCCCTAGTTATCATCAGTTCTGGGAGAGAGTCCCTGGACCTGAAAGGTTAACTCTGATTTCTCTCCACAGATGCTGCCAGACCTGCTGAGCTTTGCCAGCAGTTTCTGTTTTGGTTTTGGATTTCCAGCATCTGCGGTCCTTTCGGTTTCTCGTCAACACTCTGGCCAGCAGGTTGGATGAGAAAGTCAGGGTTAGACCTGAGAGAATGGAATGCAGCAAGTTCAGAGAAAGTCCAGGGTAAGTCGAAGGGACAGTGTTTAAGTTTCCATTTCCGATCTTCCACTCTCCATTTTGCTTTCCCACCAAGATCTGGTTTTCTTGGTTTTACTTTCAATTGAGCCAACCCACACCTGCCCATAGCACCTACCTTGGACTTACATCATATCTCCACAACTATTACGGCTCCCTTCTCCTTTTGTTCTGTGGCACCTCTGACCTCCCTCACCCCTGAACCTTTCCCTGACCTTCCCTTCTGTTCCACTTTGCCCTTCTCCATCTTTCCCTTCAGTATAAAACCTACTATTTTCCCACCGTTTTTCAGTTCTGAAGAGCAGTGTTGGACTCAAAATGTTCGTGCTGTTTCTCCCACCACAGATGCTACCAGACCTGCTGAGTTTCTCCAGTACTCCCGACCTCCATGATATTGTGCTTTGCTTTAGTGTGCAACTGAAGCCGTGGCTGTAGAGCGTCTGGGCAGAGGAGATGACCTGAAGAAGGGCTCATGGCCTGAAATGTCTACTCTCCTGCTCCTTGGATGCTGCCTGACCTGCTGCGCTGTTCCAGCAACATATTTTCAGCACCGTACAACTTAAGCCCACTACCAAATGAACTCTTCAATGCAACAAAGTGACAACAGATCACTTGTGGAACTTGAGACTGACATCTTCAACAGGACAGAGTGAGGGGGAATACTCAATATTAAAATCTGATTGAAGATTTGTAGCTCGGGTGTCTGTTGTTGTGGTTCTGCTCGCCGAGCTGGAAGTTGTTGCTGCAAACGTTTCGTTCCCTGGCTAGGGAACATCATCAGTGCTATTGGAGCCTCCTGTGAAGCGCTGCTTTGATGTTTCTTCTGGTATTTATATTGGTTTGTTCTTGCCGCTTCCGGGTGTCAGTTTCAGCTGCAGTGATTTGTATGTGGGGCCAGGTCGATGTGTCTGTTGATGGATGTTCTTGCCGTTTCCGGGTGTCAGTTTCAGCTGTAGTGGTTTGTATATGGTGTCCAGGTCAATGTGTCTGTTGATGGAGTTTGGGGATGACCTGGACCCCATATACAAACCACTACAGCTGAAACTGACACCCGGAAACGGCAAGAACATCCATCAACAGACACATCGACCTGGCCCCACATACAAATCACTGCAGCTGAAACTGACACCCGGAAGCGGCAAGAACAAACCAATATAAATACCGGAAGAAACATCAAAGCAGCGCTTCACACGAGGCTCCAACAGCACTGATGATGTTCCCTAGCCAGGGAACGAAACGTTTGCAGCAAAAACTTCCAGCTCGGCGAACACAACCACAACAATACTCAATATTGAACTGAAATTTGTTCCTTTGTTTTTCCAGTTTATATTAAGGAGTACTTTAATGTTAACTATTATCTTATTTCTTTAGTTTCCTACTTATTCTATGAAGGTAAACTTTTTTAAACTTTGTTTCTTTTCCTACTTTGTACTAAGTTTTTTGTACCTTGTTGCTTTTGCGCCTAAGGTAAAATAAGAACTGTAGATACTGGACATGAAAATCAAGATTAGCGTGGTGCTGGAAAAGCACAGCAGGTTGGCAGTATCTGAGGAGCAGGAAAATCCTGATGATTCTCCTGCTCCTCGGCTGCAGTGCTTTTCCAGCACCACTCTAATCTTGACTCTTGTAACTAAGATGGCGCTATGTGTGGTGATATTATACACTTTTCATGGTACTTTTGTACTTGAAGACAATAAAATTCAATCCAAATTTAGGCTTTGCATGAAATGTCTAACCACAAGTCAGCAGGCGGTCCTCTATGAGTAGGTCACAGAGTCGATGTTATTTAGAGACTGAATAAAAACCAAAAGGACTGTGGATACTGTAAATCAGAACCAAAACAGAAATTGCTGGAAAAGCTCAGCAGGTCTGATTCAGTCTGATTTCTCTCCACAGATACTGCCAGACCTGCTGAGCTTTTCCAGCAATGACTGTTTTTTGTTTCTGATTTAGAGACTGGGTGTTTCGACCAGCTGATGCCGGTTTACATTTACACATTGCATTAGAGATGGATGTACGTTTCCAAATTGAGCTGAGGTCACCTCACAGGGTGGGTGGACAACAAACTCAAAGTGGGAGCTCCATGGGAGTGGGAATTCGGTGCAGAGACACGCAGTTTGTATCTCTGTGTATATTTAATAAATAACCTGCCACAGTGACTCCATTTTTTTCCTGACTGATTTGTTGAGCATTTCAAATATTTTCTGTTTATCTTTCAGATTTCTGGCTTCCACGGCTTTTCCATATGTATGATCGACACCAACAGATCCGATAGGGAGTTCCGGAGAATTATCTTTACTGGAAGGGTAGTGCAATGTGGAACTGGCCAACGTACTTTGTTTGCGTTCTTGGAATATAGCCATGACAGTCAAACCTGGCAATTACTGCCCATCTGGCTTTGCCCTGAGAAGCTGGTCATTGTGGGCAATCTCCTGAAGCCACCTGATAGAGCTGAGGCTACTTCAGAGAGCATTTGAAAGTCAATAGGTGGGTTTGGGGCTGGAGTCACATTGAGTTCAGATCAGGGTAAGGAGGGCGGGTTTCCCTCTCTGAAGATTCGTAGTGAATCAGTTGGGTTTTAACAATGATTCTGAGCCTCGTGGCGATGTTTATGCAGCTGTGGGCCTGGAGCGGTGTCAGCTGGAGGCTGGGTGCAGGGGAGCGGCTGTGGCCCTGCTCTCAGTGTGGTTAGAGTGAGCCCAAAGTATTGGTGTGGGCACCTGCAGCGTTGAGAGCTGGAAGCCCGGTGTTTCCCGGAGACCGGGCTAAAGCGAAGGAGACTGGGCCCATTCAGGGAGCGCACTTCTGAAATACTTTTATTCCATTATTATTCCACTTAATACTAGGAAGGACTGTAATGTTAATTTTCAATTTTATTTTGTAAATTTTCTACTTACACTAAGAACAATGGTAATACTTTACATTTAACTGTTCCTCTGTGTTAGTACTTTATGCCTAAGTTCTGTACCTAGGCACCTTTGGACCTAAGATGGTGCCATTTGTGGCAATATTATGCACTTTTCACAGTACTCCTGTACTTCTGGACTTTAATACACGTGACAATAAAGCTTCAACCAAAATACTAGTGCCAGGGGAGTCCTGACTGTTACAGTGGGCTTGAATTCACAGAGCGTTTATTCTGATCTCTCTCTCCCCAAATGCTGCCAGACCTGTTGAGCTTTTCCAACAACATTGGGCTTTGTTTCTGATTTACAGCATCCACAGTTCTTTCGGGGTTTTTTTTTGACCTCACAGTCTCTAGATTACTAGTTCAGGCCTCTCCATTTCAAGTCCAGCAACAGAACCATCACGTTGTGGTGCACAGAAGGGGCAAGTAGGCAATCGGTTAAGGAAGAAGGAAGACTGTCTTGATGGGATTAGATAAAGATGCACATGAGGAGGATTGATATAAATATTTAGCACAAGCCAATTGGGCTCAAGGGCTGTTTTCTGCATTGTGAACTTGATGTAATTCTCTCTCAAGAAAAGACAGGAAGGGAATGTTAGACTCAAGAGTACACTGACAATCCTAAACTGAATGGCAACTTTGGTTAGTGCATTTGGGGTTACAAGGTCACATTTTATAAAGGTAGTGCCTCAGGTTGATGACGCTTTTAAAAGACAAACTAATTTCATTCCAGGTTTTGTCTCCAAAGTGGTTGAATTTAAAAGCCAAGATAACGTTAAGGCTTTGTAAAACTTTACTGCGACTGAGGTTAGAGTACTGTGTATAGAGCAGGACAGCTCAGCGCAGCAATAATACTGAGGTGTTCGACCAGGCTGGGGGAATGGATATTCACTGGCCATTTGTCTGAGGTGAAAATTATTGTATTGTTGAGCTGGATTAATTTCAGTAACTCTCGAAAGTTGCTATCTATATAACACTAACTTCTGAATATGAAGAAGATAGAGCCCCTTTTTTAGAACAATACATATTACGAAATGATTGGGTAGAAATCATTTATGGGTGGCATGGTGGCTCAGTGGCTAGTACTGCAGCCTCACAGGGGCCTGGGTTCGATTCCTGCCTCAGGCGACTGTCTGGGTAGAGTTTGTACATTCTCCCCGTGTCTGCGCGGGTTTCCTCCGGGTGCTCTGGTTTCCTCCCACAGTCCAAAAATGTGCAGGTTTGGTGAGTTGGCCACGCTAAATTGCCCACAGTGTTAGGTGCATTAATCAGGGGTAAATAAACGGTAGGGGAATGGGTCTGGATGGATTACTCTTCAGAGGGTCGGTGTGGACTTGTTGGGCCGAAGGGCCTGTTTCCACACTGTAGGGATTCTAATCTTAAAAAAAAAATTGTGAAAGCAGGAGATCGGATAAATTGGAGCAGTTTCCAGTATCTGAGATCAATGGACCAAATGGTCAAAGATTCAAGATTAAATGTAAATGATTTAAAACAAATATCAGGAGAAACCTCTTAACAACAATTGAGGCTATGGAAGCCTCTAGGCTTAGTGCAGTGTTTTTATGCTGCCATTTGATACCATGCTGTTTGGGAGTTTTACAGATGGGCTGAGATGAAGGCAAAGAACTGCATTTAGGCTTCGATTTCAAAGTAACATTACTTAATGTACATTTTTAAAAATGAATTTTTGGGATTTGGCCATTGTTGGCTGGCCAGGATTTATTGCCCGTCCCTAGTTGCCATTGAGAAGGTGGGGGTGAGCTGCCTTCTTGAACTGCTGCAGTCCACCTGCTGTGGGGTGACCCACGATGCCCTTAGGGAATTCTAGGATTATGACTCAGAAACAGTGGAGGAACGGCGATATATTTCCAAGTCAGGATGGTGAGTGACTTGGAGGGGAATTTGAAGGTGGTGGTGTTCCCATATACCAGCTGTCTTTGTCCACCGAGATAGAAGTGGTCCTGGGTTTGGAAGGTGCTGTCTCAGGATCTTTGGTGAATTTCTGCGGTGTATCTTGTAGATAGTACACACTGCTGCTACTGAGCATTGGCTTAGGAGGGAGTGGGTGTAGTGCCAATCAAGGGGGCTGCTTTGGCCTGTATGGTTCTGGAGTGTTGTTGGAGCTGCCCCCATCCAGGGCAAGTGGGGAGTATTTCATCACCCTCTTGTTGGTGGACAGGCTTTGGGGAGTTAGGAGATGAGTTACTCACCACAGTATCCTGAGCCCCTGAGCTGCTCCTGTAGGCACTGTGTTTATGTTGGTGAGTCCAGTAGAGTTTCTGGTTGATGGTAACCTCAGCAGGAACACTGAAATACTGCTGACCATGGCAGTCATAGATTACGAGGCTCTGGCTTGTATGTTACATCAGGATTAATCAAACTTCTTTCTGTGTTAACGTCCATGTTCTAGTTTGACATAGTGCTGAAATCTAGACTCTAGATTAGCTTAGATTACCTACAATGTGGAAACAGGCCCTTCGGCCCAACAAGTCCACACCGACCCTCTGAAGAGTAACCCACCCAGACTCATTTCCCTCTGACTCATGCACTTAACACTACGGGCAATTTAGCACGGCCAATTCACCTGACCTGCACATCTTTGGACAGTGGGAGGAAACCGGAGCACCCAGAGGAAACCCACGCAGACACGGGGAGAATGTGCAAACCCGTTTGCAGCGTATTGTTCCATACTGTGGTATTTATATTCAGTGAAATTCAGCTCTATGATATCATTGCAAGATTGCTCCAGGGTCCGAACACCCTGACGCAAGACCCCTCCTCAAGCTTTTGCCCCTTGTCAGAAACAGTGATCGGTTAACAGTTCTACACATTCCCAAATGAGCTGTCTACATTACTTTGGTTTATAATATTTACTGTACACTTTGTCCTTAATTCATCCATTCTTCACCCCAAGTCTTTGACAATTCAGATGTGTCAATAGGAGGGCTAGGACAATCTGTGCCAAGATGTCAGAACATGAGGTAATTTCAATGATTTCGCTGTTCCTCTGCTGCCTTCTGTTAGATCGGAGATTCAATCCCTTATATCTATGTAATTGTAGGAGTGTTTGAGAATTACAAGCTGGTTATATGTCCTCTATTCCATGGTTAGTGTTGGACACCATTCTTCATTCCCTCAGGAAGCAGTGAGATCAGCTTGTTCTTCTAGGTTTCGTTCCAAAACAGAGATATACCAATCGCAATTCTGATGCAAATAAGCTTTTGTTGTAAGTTTCCATAGCTCCCTGGTACAGATAGTACATACCAGTCATTAAGGAGAAAATGAGGACTGCAGATGCTGGAGATCAGAGCTGAAAATGTGGTGCTGGAAAAGCGCAGCAGGTCAGGCAGCTTTCGAGGAACAGGAGAATCGACATTTCGGGCATAAGCCCTTCTTCCTGAAGAAGGGCTCATGCCCGAAACGTCGATTCTCCTGTTCCTCGGACCATACCAGTCATTAATAAAACTATCCACATCCTCTCCTGTAAATTATTGAAATGTTACTGAAGTGTGATCTTACCAGAGGCTTATATTTTTGTCAAAGTGATCTGCTGATCAAAAGGAGGTTGTCACCAGTAATTTGCTTCTCTAAGGTCTGTTGTGTGTGTACGTAACACATCACCTAAGGTTCATGTGGTAGGCAAAGGTGTGAACCTGTTCTGAATCTGAGTTAGTGTCCAGTGCTAAAGCAAATCAAAATTGTAGGATTTGTGCTTCCCATATGTGCCAATTTGTTCATCTAACAAATGAGTCTGAAAACTTTAATTGTTCACTTTGAAAAATTGATGCAGTCACATTTTGTTGCATTGTTTAATTGCTGATTATCTTTTGATTGGGATGGTCATTGATAGGATTTCGAAATCCTTCTACAATACTCATTCTGGTCCTTGTATTCTTTGTTGATTGAAGTTGTTGTTGGGCTTAAAAATGTGTTGCTGGAAAAGCGCAGCAGGTCAGGCAGCATCCAAGGAGCAGGAGAATCGACGTTTCGGGCATGAGCCCTTCTTCAGGAATCTCCAGCATCGGCAGTCCTCACTTTCTCCTTGAAGTTGTTGATGAGTAATCGTTTTTGTAAAACTTGAAATGCTGGAAGGAAAAGCTGTCAATGTTTCTGGTGTTTGAAATGGTGCTTCCAATATGAAGTTCAGGAAACCTTTACCACTATGACAGCTCTGTTGAGCTGAATTGAAGGTATTCCTTCCTGAAGATATTTTGAAGGATTTCCACTGATCTTTGAATTGAAACTTCTGCAAAACTCAATAAGATTCATTGATTTTTATGACTGTATTAAGGGTACAATCTGCCATGCCATCATTGGCACGGATTTTGTCTGCATACACGGTATTTTCATGTCAAATTTGACAGCATGTGATCTTATTCACGTTCTTCCACTTTATCTGAATTTTCTAAATGCAATGAGTAAAATTGAGAAAATTTCTTCTGTGTTCGACAAGACTTGAATTTGCTGTTTAAACCATTGAAACCTTACTAACTTTACCAATAGGGCTCTGATACATCAAATTGCAATGATGCCTTTTATTCCCAATTTTTAATTTCTAATTTTCTTTAAGTCTGCTCCTGAAGAATTACTATATCTTACTGTTGTTAAGTTTTTCACCAATTTAAATAGTTCAGAATTCTGTTAGCTCATTGGTGGATGTCTTAACAATTCTCAGTGTAGTTTTCTGGGGAATATATAACTTTTATGTCCCTTTCCTCAAAGCAGTCGATTTGCGATGTGTCCAATATTCAGGCTCTTTTCTCAAGTGTCCCATTTGGATTTCTCACCTTAGCTGCTAGGGAACTTTTAGTGTTCTCACAGCTTTTAAATTACTGCTTTGAAAGACTTTTCTTTAGACCTGTCGTGTTCTGGTGATTCACTTCAGGAGTTTCTTTTTAAGGATATTTCTTTCATAACCAAGATGCCCAGCATTTGTTGTTTTCCTTTAGAGCTGATATTCAGCTCTGTGGTTTCGTTTCTGACAACTGGCAGATCTTAAAACTCTCGAGGAGAAAGTGAGGACTGCAGATGCTGGAGATCAAAGCTGAAAATATGTTGCTGGAAGAGTGCTGATGAAGGGCTTATGCCTGAAACGTTGAATTTCCTGTTCCTTGGATGCTGCCTGACCTGCTGCGCTTTTCCAGCAACACATTTTCAGCTCTGATCTTAAAACTCTGCCAGTTTTGTTTTAAATGATGCTTTGAATTCTTCCCTTCTTAAGATGATCTATCTTTTGGTTTCCATCATTTGACCAATTGTCTCAGCAGTGAACCCTATAGCGACCATGTCTTATTTTTTGACATGGTTTAATGCCACACCATGAGTTTTGGTTTCTTACAGACTCATTGAGGAGAAAGTAATCTCAAGCACTATCTTCAGGCTTAAACTTCAAAGTAACACAAATTATTCCACATTAATGCTAAGTACTGATTTACATGGAACAACAAACTCTGGTTAGACAAGCTTCTTATGGAACAGCACTCTTGATAAACTGGTAAAAAATTACATACTTCAAATCACAGAAATTTACTGTATTATCATAATCTTCACAATGTCTGTATAATCAGTTGAGAGTGTAAGTGAGAAGGCTGTCTTCTGTTAAGTTTTATTTAAGACAAAGTTGCATTCTTATTGAAGTGATTCATGCGATAAATAAAGTACAACAGTCATGTGCATTTTGTCTCACTCATTTAGTTTGTGTCTTTCCGTTGATTATGTTGACCTTTAGATCAATCAGAATACTTCACTCACTGACACAAACCTCGTCCTATAGATGCCAGTTAATAAAAAGTTTACTGCGTATGTTCCAGGCTTATAGTTTCACGAGGACAGAACTCAACGAACTTCTTTGTTCATGAGACTGTTGCAGTCAGGACTGGTGCAGAATTACAAATTCTAGAGAATTCCTTCTAACTCCACCCACACTGTGGTATTTATACTCAATGCTGTGCAGCTCCATGACATAATTGAAAAGAGAATTCCAAACAGTAATGATCATCTTAGGAGGAAAGTCCTCCTTATCTTTGTCTTAAGTGAAGATCCTTTATTTGGAAAAGTTTCCAGAGTCTGTCCATGAGGGGAAACATCATCTGAGTTTATATTCTGTTAAGCACCATACATGTTTCAGTAAGCTTTTGGACTCCCTCCTATTGGAAGGATGTGGGGAAAGTTGAAAGGGTTCAGAAAAGATTTAGAAGGATGTTGCCAGGATTGGAGGATTTGTGCTACAGGGAGAGGCTGAACAGGCTGGGGCTGTTTCCCGGAACATTGGAGGCTGAGGGGTGACCTTATAGAGGTTTATAAAATCATGAGAGGCAAGGATAAGGCAAATTGACTAGTTTTTTTTCCCTGGGATGGGAAACGAGAGGGCATAGGTTTAGGGTGGAGAAACTTAAAAAGGAACCAAAGGTGCAACATTTTCACCCAGAGGGTGGTACGGGTATGGAATGAGCTGCCAGTGGAAGTGGTGGAGGCTGGTACAATGCGATATTTCAAAGGCATTTGGACGGGTGTATGAATAGGAAGGGTTTAGAGGGATATGGGCCAAGTGCTGACAAATGGGACTAGATTAATTTAGGATATCTGGACGACATGGACAGGTTGGACTGAAGGGTCTGTTTCTGTGCTGTATGATTCCAAGGTAACCTCTCATTCTTCTTAACTCCAATGAATACAGGTCCAAATCTTTCTTCAAAAGGCACACTCCTCATCCCAAGAAGCAGAACTTCTGTAAACTGTTTACAATACAAGTATGCCCCTCTTTGAATAGGGTGACCAGAATGGCACACTCTAGCTTTGCTCTCATTCTCTTATGCTGAAGCTTTCCTATTTTAATGCTCCATTTCCCAGAAATGGACCCAGCAGGGTACTGATACCCTTCACCGGCAAAGGTTGAGCGTAATATTTGGAACAAGGCTTCTCAACGTGCTCCTGGTAGGTCCTGAACATGCGGAGTTCATAGAACAAAGAGGTTTGAATTGTTCACTATAAGGCTGAGATGGGTAGAAAGCGTGTCAACACGCAAAGTTGGGCTGGACTGAAAATGGAGGGAACAAGAGGGCTAAATCAGATTCAGGTTATTTCCTCATGCACTGGGAATGGAGGTTTGCTCATTGAATTATATTTAACCAGATTAGGATAGCTTTTTAATTGACAAGTGACTTAATTATAGGCAGCAGGCAGAAAAATGGAATTAGGATCACAAGCAGACCACACAAGCACCTGAGGGTCTATTCCTGGTCCTGTTTCTTATGTTCTTTCATTGGATGCCACCTGAAGCTGAGAGGCTAACATTCACGCCTCTGGGTTAGTGGCTACAGTGTTCAAGTTCCACTCTCAAGCTCCAAATACTGGCCGACCTTTCATGGGCTGTATCACTTTTAAAGGTGTTGACTTTCAGATAAGACATGATACCACAGTCCCATCTGTCTCTCAGCTGGATGTAGAGGTTCACATGGCACTCTTTTGAAGCAGTGTAAGAGAGGTCTCCACAGCACAATGTTTCACCCTCCATCAGTACCAGGAAAAGCACCTTATCTGGACATTATGACATTGCAGTTTGTGGGAGTTTGCACTGTGCGGATTGCCTGCAGCTTTTCATTCATTACTACACCATGAAAGTACCGAATTGGCTGAAAACCACTTTGGTGTATCCTGAGATAGTGCAAGGTGCTATCCAAAGGAAAGTCTTCCACTCAATCTCAATTGTGGTTTACTTTCAGATGGAGTCGCCTTATGTCTCAATCTTGAGTGAGGTTCTGAGTGGGCTGCAGGTTTAGCCAATAAACCTGGGCTCCTCTCGTGGAGTCCTGCCTGAACTGCTTTGGGCACTGACTGAAAAAAGGACCTTCTGAAGAAGGGTCTCAGGACCCGAAACGTTACCTCTGCTTTCTCTTCACAGATGCTGCCGAGTTTCTTCGGCAATTTCTGCTTCTGTTCCAGACGTCCAGCATCCAGAGATGGGTTCAGCACAGAACCTGACCCTTCAGTCCAACCCGTCCATGCCGACCAGATATCCCAACTCAATCTAGTCCCATCTGCCAGCACCCGGCCCATATCCTGCTAAACCCTTCCTATTCATATACCCAGCCAGCTGCCTTTTAAATGTTGCAATTGTACCAGCCTCCACCACGTCCTCTGGCAGCTCATTCCATACACGTACCACCCTCTGTGTGAAAACATTGCCCCTTAGGTTCCTTTTAAATCTTTACATTCTCAGCTTAAACTACACCCTCCAGTTCTGCACTCCCCTACCCTGGGATAAAGACCTTGGTTATTCACCCTATCCATGGTCTTTTTTTTAATGGAAAGGGAAAGCTTGATTACTCCATTGGTTATTTCTGTAATCTCTACCAGCCCTGCAAAATTCCAGGATCTCTACATTGCTCTAACTCTACCCTCTTTAGCATCTCCCATTTCCTTCCCTCCACCATAGTGTCTATATCTTCAGCCATTTAAATCCTCAAACTCTCTGCCATCCAGTCTCACTCTTCTTTAGAAGTTCCTTGAAGAAGTCTACCTCTTTAACTAAAACTGGTCTTGATACATCTTAATATTTCCTTCGGTCTGACACAAATACTTGTTTGAGGAGAAAGTGAGGTCTGCAGATGCTGGAGATCAGAGCTGAAAACGCGTTGCTGGAAAAGCGCAGCAGGTCAGGCAGTATCCGAGGAGCAGGAGAATCGACGTTTCGGGCATAAGCGCTTATGTTCTCCTGTTCCTCGGATGCTGCCTGACCTGCTGCACTTTTCCAGCAACACATTTTCAGCACAAATGTTTGTTTACCAACCGACAAAGCTCCTTGGGATGTTTTACTATCCTAAAGAGTCATTGGTGGCACCAAAGGAGTTGATCGGCTGATCAACTCCAGCTGGCGCTATATAAATGCACATTATTGTTGGCTTCTACTCTTCCCTGTGAAGGATCTCTCAATATTTTTCTGAACAAAATGCTAATTGCCATTTTGTAGAAATACTGTTCATTCAGTCTGCACACTGCGTGGATAGTATTATTTGAAGACTTGTTGATCTCCTGTAATGATGAATATTAAATCTAGTATTTACAGTTTAACACAATGCTGCCCTCTCTCTCTCTCTCTCTCTCTCTCTGTCTCTCTCTCTCTCTCTTCATTGTAAAACATTATTCCCTACTGCATTGCTGTTTGGAGACAGAGCTTTGTTCACTCAGACGATTTCCCCCATGTGTATTATGTACTGGGCTCCATTAAGGTTGCCATCTCTGGTTGGACGTGGTCCTTGAAGGTCAGTCACATGACCTCCTTCCTCTCATTCGACTCCCCCCAACCCCCCCCCAGCCTCCACAACCCAGTCAAGCAATCTCCCATCCACCCCTTCTCCAATATAGATACAACTAATGAACAGAAGTGTTCAAAGCAAATGGAGGAAGTGATCAGGCAATGCAATGCACAACACCCCCACACTCTCCCCAATTTATCCCTTGGGTAGTTCACAGCAATGTCTAGAAGGTTAATCATTAAATCCCTGAGTCTCTCTGGCAATCCCAGGCAATTGTACCCTCCAGGAAGCCTCTCATAAATTAGTGCTTGATGTTCCTATGGCTGTAAAATACATGGGACATACTAAGGTTGTGAGAGGTGCTATATAAATACAAGTCTTTCTTTTATGGCCTGCTAAGCTCAATCTTGGAGCGGGGAGATGAGGGGATAGTGTTGGGGGTGGGGAGGTTGGCTGCATCCTGGTAAGTATACACCTCACACCGATTATTTTGAAGTCTTGTTTTCCTTTTTTTGTCTGTCGAGGCGATTTGATGACCCTTTCTGCGGATGAATTGCAGGCTCTCTCCCGCCACTCTCACATACTTCCACTTCCCCAGGGACTGCCAAACCTTTCTTTTGAGAAGTAAAGGAGGAGGGGGTGGGTGGGGGAGGTGGGATGCTGGTGCAGGGGGCAGGTTTGATATATTCAGGCATTGAAGCTCTGGGAGGTCATTGTGTGCAACTGCCCTCCCCCACCTCCCCCCCCCCCCCCCCAACCTCTGCTGACTGGATGGGGCTGCCCCCTCTGGAATGGTCCAGCCTTTCCCCTTTTGCGAGATTTTCTTGACAGCATCCCCCACCCCCCCAACACTTGGGCTTTTCATTGATTTGTGCGGTTTGCTATTGATACGTATTGATGACTTTGGTGGCTGTAAATGGGTTTGTGTTTGTCAGAAGGAGGGAAGGAGGCCAAACTCGGGCTTCCCTTTGAACTCTAACCCCTGCCTGCAAGCCAGCTCCTGATTGCATGCGTGGCATTCTTTGGGAGTGGGTGGTACGGATTTTTTTTCAAAAAAACCTGGCCTTGTTTTCACAGACACCACTTAAAATAAAACAAAACCCTTTCATGTGTAGAACGTTAAAATAAAGAACCTAAATCACACTGTTCTCAAGTTAAAACAAAATCAGCGTTGCACAGCCAAACACTGATAGAAATGTAAATCAGGAGTTGTCAGGCCTCTAACACAGGGCCGCAGGTAGACTTTTCCAGTGTTAATATAAAATTAAATTTAGCTCTTGCTGTCTTTTCCTTCCCAGTTTCCGTTCTGTATTATATCCCGACCTCCAACTGAAAATGATCTTTAAGGAAGCAGCTATTGACTGTGGACATATTATTGACAACATTATCCCATTTCCAGTGAAGCCATTTTGATCAAAAAACTAGTAATGCAGAGACGAGTGAAGGACATAGGAGATGGTTTCTAAGAATAGGGGGATAGATAAGGAACACGAAAGGCACAGATGAGTAGAGGGAAAGATGGCAAATGGAGGAAAAGATATATATATGTTTGGAAACACATAGCAATAGTCAGATGCAGTCTGTAAGATATAGACAGTGCAGAAAGAGAGAAAAAAACTTTTGGAATACTGCGTCCAGTTCTGGTCTCACTGTTATCGAAAAGGTGTGAAACTTCAGAGGGTTTAGAACAGATTTACAAGGATGTTGCCAGAGTTGGAGGGTCTGAGCTATAGGGAGAGGCTGAATAGCTAGGGCTGTTTTCCCCAGAGTGTTGGAGGCTGAGGGGTGACCTTATAGAGGTTTATAAAATTATGAGGGAAATGGATAGGGTAAATAGACAAGGTCGTTTTCCTGGGGTGTGGGAGTGTGGGAGGGGGGTCCGGAATTAGAGGTTTAAGTCGAGAAGGGAAAGATTTAAAAGGAATCTAAGGGGCAGCTTTTTCACACAGAGGTTGATTCTTGTATGGAATGAGCTGCCAGAGGAAGTGGTGGAGACTGGTATATGAATAGGAAGGGTTTAGAGGGATGTGGGCCAAATGCTGGCAAATGGGACTTAGATTAGTTTCGGATATCTGGTCAGCATGGAGGAGTTGGACCGAAGGGTCTGTTTTTGTGCTGTACATCTCTATGACTCTATAGTCCAATTCATCTGGGCCAAACTGGGGTCTGGTCAGTTCAGACTCACTGATTTACACGATGTTCAGTGTTATTTATGCTCCACTAAAGCTGGAATTTGAGAAGAGTGTTAATAGAGGGTCCCCCCTGAACTCATTGCCCTTTCCACAGTGCAGGCTCAGTAGGTGAGGTAAAAACAATGACCGCAGATGCTGGAAACCAGGTTCTGGATCAGTGGTGCTGGAAGAGCACAGCAGTTCAGGCAGCATCCAACGAGCAGCGAAATCGATGTTTCGGGCAAAAGCCCTTCATCAGGAATAAGCAAGAATGGATGTAGAGAGAGAGAGAGAGAGAAAGTGATACAGAGACAGACAGAAATATTGAGTGATAAAGAGAGGTGCACTCGGGAATAGAGATAAAAATCACACTGCTCCAGGTTATAGTCCAACAGGTTTGTTTGGAAGCACTAGCTTTCGGAACGCTGCTCCTGACAGCCACCTGATGAAGGAGCAGCGTTCTGAAAGCTAGTGCTTCCAAACAAACCTGTTGGACTATAACCTGGTGTTGTGTGAGTGTTAACTTTGTACACCCCAGTCCAACACCGACTCCTCCAAGTCAAGCTTAGAGAGACAGAGCACGAGATGGAGAGATAGGAACAGTACAGAGAGAATGGAACAGGCAAAGAGAGAGAGAGAGAGAGAGAGAGAGATTCCTTGATTGAATGGAACTTGCACCATTAGTGTTCAAAATGACGGTCATCCTGTTGTCCAACGCAGAGAATGTGAGAGTAAGAGAAAGGATATAAAGTGATGTCACGCACTATGCACAGACAGAACTCTCTGAAGAAAAAAGTGAAGAGAAGCTGGTTTCTACTCAGACTGACTGGAAATAAGAGTATTCCTCACTTAGTAATCCCTAAGCATGCATGTCATTACTTCCTAACCGTGGAATTTATTGCAACTTACTAAAGAGATGACTGCTCCTCTGTCCCTATCCAAAACAACAAAGCAAAGTTGTATTTAATATCACTCAAAGCTTCCTAGGAACATTTTATAAATTGGACACTCAGTCATGTTAGACTATATCAGAGAGGACGGTCAAAATCTTGGTCCTAGCAACACCGCTGCCATTCATGTCATTCGCAGGTTGCACTTCAGTGCGTTAAAGTTTGTGTTAAGCGTTGCTGCATTTATAAAGGGGTGGTACGGTGGCTCAGTCGTTAGCACTGCTGCCTCACAGCGCTAGGGACCCAGGTTCGATTCCAGCCTTGGGTGACTGTCTGTGTGGAGTTTGCACATTCTCCCCGTGTCTGCGTTACAGATGGACTAGACCCCAGAGCTGAGAAGGAAATAGCAGAGGAGGCTGTCGAGATATTGGTGGCGATCTTTAGGAATCTCTGGAGTCAGGAAGGATCCCAGAGGACTGTTTAAGAAGGGAGGGAGGCAAATTAGCCAGACTTTGGTTGTTGGTAAGACTTTTAGAGTCCATCATTAAGAATGAAATTGTGGATTTTCAGTTGGCAGTCAGGAAGGCAAATGGAATGTGAGCATTCATTCGAAGAAGGGTCGAACACTGATGCACTGCTGAGGCTGTGTAAGGCTTTAGTCAGGCTGCAGGAGGAGCCCCCTTCAGCCCCAAATCTAAGGAAGGGCGTGCTGGCATTGGAGCGGGTTCAGAGGAGCTCTACACAAATCGGGAAGAAGGGCTTGTCGCATGAGGAGTGGTGGGGGACTCTGGGTCGGTACGCGTCGGAGATCAGAAGGTTGAAGGTGGATCTCATTGTAACGAACAGGATGCCAGGGCACAGTGGACGTGGAGAAGATGTCTCCACCCGAGGGCACAGCCTCAGAATGAAGGAGTGCCCTTTTGGTATTTAGTTGAGGAGGAATTTCTTCAACCAGAAGGGGGTCAATCTGGAATTTATTACCACAAAAACTGTGTATTTAAGACTGAGATAAACAGGTTCTTGATTGATAAGGGGGTTTAAGGGTTCCAGAGAGAAGGCAGGAGAATGGGTGTTGGAGAAACAGATCAGCCCTGATCAAACAGGAGCAGATTCCATGAGCCAAATGTCCAGATTCTGCTCCTCTAACAGTCAGTAGCTGGCGACCAGAGTGGGAACTGATGGAAATGCCTTTGGTGTTTAATTGCAGGACGTTTTTAGATCAGTCAGTGAATGGGTGAGCAATCTAATAATTGAGCTACAGGAGAGAAAGAAAGCCAGATGTTCATATAATTCTTTCACAACTGCTAGGTATTCCAAAGCACCTCACAGTGAATTGAAACTTCTTGGGATGTAGTCAATGTTGGCATGTCAAAAAGGTGACAGGTAATTTGGTCAGAGCATGAATAACAAGGCAGTGATAACTAAATGAAAAGCTTAGATGATGCTGTTTGAGGAATGGATCTATTGAGTGGGTCACTGAGGATAACATCCCAGCCCTTTTTCCATTCAGGGAGCTACCCGTCCACCTGAGGGGGCAGACAGGGCCTCACATTAATACCAGCTGACAGTGTGGCACCTCTGACAGTGTGGCACGTCTGATAGTGTGGCACATCTGACAGTGTGGCACATCTGATTGTGTGGCACGTCTGACAGAGTGGCACATCTGACAGTGTGGCACATCTGACAGTGTGGCACGTCTGACATTGGCACATCTGACAGTGTGGCACGTCTGATAGTGTGGCACGTCTGATAGTGTGGCACCTCTGACATTGTGGCACGTCTGACATTGGCACGTCTGACAGTGTGGCACGTCTGATAGTGTGGCACGTCTGATAGTGTGGCACATCTGATAGTTTGGCACGTCTGACATTGGCACGTCTGATAGTGTGGCACGTCTGATAGTGTGGCACCTCTGACAGTGTGGCACGTCTGATAGTGTGGCACATCTGACAGTGTGGCACGTCTGACATTGGCACGTCTGACAGTGTGGCACGTCTGATAGTGTGGCACGTCTGATAGTGTGGCACCTCTGACATTGTGGCACGTCTGACATTGGCACGTCTGACAGTGTGGCACGTCTGATAGTGTGGCACGTCTGATAGTGTGGCACATCTGATAGTTTGGCACGTCTGACATTGGCACGTCTGACAGTGTGGCACATCTGATAGTTTGGCACGTCTGACATTGGCACGTCTAACAGTGTGGCACGTCTGATAGTGTGGCACATTTGATAGTGTGGCACGTCTGATAGTGTGGCACGTCTGATAGTGTGGCATCTCTGATAGTGTGGCATATCTGGCATTGACACGTCTGATAGTGTGGCACCTCTGATAGTGTGGCACGTCTGACATTGGCACGTCTGATAGTGTGCACTACAATTGGGCAGCACGGTAGAGTAATATGGCAGGGGAATTGGTCTGGGTGGGTTACTCTTCAGAGGGTCAGTTGGCCTTGTTGTGCTGAAGGCCCAGTTTCCACACTGTAGGGATTCTGGAGTAATCAGCCTGGATGGTTCTGCTCAATTTCCATTTGGACTCGACCCCATTACCTACTGACTCCGAGGTAAGATGGCTGCCAACAGAACGGTGTGAGAGGACTGGTGGTGAGGCTGTTGCCAGCAGAAATGTGAAAACTAACCTACGGCCTGCGATTGTAGCAAAGCCTGAAGGGTTCAGAATCCTGTTGGATGTGGGGAGAGAGGGCAGCACTCAGGAAAGTATGTTGGGATTTGGTCAGTCCGTGTATAGAGGGAAGGGCAGCTACAAGTGATGGAACCCACCTTGGATCAGCCTAACCCTGCTTCTCAGTTCTCCATTCACAACTGGGAGATGATCCTGCTCTATATCCTCTGAGATATTTGTGTCATCGACAGCCACAGGTGAGGTTCTGGGAGAAGGCTGGCTAATGTGCTGCCAATATTTAAATCAGACTGAAAGGAAAGGCCAGGGACCTATAGACTAGTGAGGCTGACGTCAGTGTTGTGTAGGTTGTTGGGAATCTGAGGGACAGGGTTTACAGGCTTTTGGAAAGGCAGAGAGTGGTCAGGGGTAGTCAACATGGCTTTGTGTGTGGGAAATCCTGAGGTTTTTGAAGAGGTGACAAAGATGATTGATGAAGGCAGAGCAGTCGAGGTTGTCTACCTGGACTTTAGCACAACTTTTGACACGCTTCTGTGTGGTCGCCTGGTCAGTAGGGTTGGATCACAAGGGATCGGGGAAAGATGGCCAATTGGGTACAAAAATGGTGCGAAAGGGAGGAGCCTGAGGCTGCTGTTCAGGCTGAAGGCCTGTGACCAGCAGGGTACCACAAGGATCGGTGCTGAGTCCACTGCTTTTTGGCACTTCTTTAATTGATTTGGATGTGAATATAGATGGTGTGATTAATAACTTTGTAGATGACTCCACAACAGATGGTGTAGTGGACAGTAACAAAGATTATCTCAGAGTCAATGGGAACCTTGTCCAATTTTTATTTTAGATTACTTCGGCCCTTCGGCCCAACAAGTCCACACCGACCCGCCGAAGCGCAACCCACCCATACCTCTACATTTACCCCTTACCTAACACTACGGGCAATTTAGCATGGCCAATTCACCTGAACCGCACATCTTTGGATTGTGGGAGGAAACCGGAGCACCCGGAGGAAACCCACACAGACACGGGGAGAACGTGCAAATTCCACACAGTCAACTGAGGCGGGAATTGAACCCAGGTCTCTGGCGCTGTGAGGCTACAGTGCTAACCACTGTGCCACCGTGCGCCCACTTTTATAGATCTACCGTTGAAAACATTCTATCCTGATGCATCGCGGCTTGTTATGGTAACTGCTCTGCCCAGGACAGGAAGGAACTGCAGAGTAATGAACACAGCCTGGTCCATCATACAAACCAACCTTCCAATGCTTCCATCCACACTGCTCACTGCCTCAGAATGGCAGGCAACATCACCAAAGACCCCTCGCACTCCGATTATAATCTCCTCCAACCTCCTCTGTCAGGCAGAAAATACAAAAGCTTAAGCACACATACTAACAGATTCAGGGACAGCTCCTTCCCTGCTGTTATTGGATTTCTGAGTGGACCACTCAAATTTCAAGTCTAATGTTGATGTTGCTCTCTGTGCACCGTCTCTGTAGCCGTGCCTGAATGCACTTTGTATGGTATGATCTATCTGTACTGCACGCAAAACAGAACTTTTCACTGTATCTAGGTACATGTGACCGTAATAAATCAAATCGAATAAACTAAACTGTGATCAGGTTGGCCAATGGGTTGAGGAGTGGCAGATGGAGTTAATTTAGATAAATGTGAGGTACTGCATTTTGCTGAGGCAGATCAGGGCAGCACTTAGAACATAGAACATAGAAAGATACAGCGCAGTACAGGCCCTTCGGCCCTCGATGTTGCGCCGACCGAATCCTACCTAACCTACACTAGCCCAATAACTTCCAAATGCCTATCCAATGTCCACTTAAATGACCATAAAGAGGGAGAGTTCACCACTGCTACTGGCAGGGCATTCCATGAACTCACAACCCGCTGTGTAAAGAATCTACCCCTAACATCTGTCCTATACCTACCACCCCTTAATTTAAAGCTGTGTCCCCTAGTAACAACTGACTCCATTAGCGGTAAAAGGTTCTCAGTGTCGACCCTATCTAAACCCCTAATCATCTTATACACCTCTATCAAATCTCCCCTAAACCTTCTCTTCTCCAATGAGAACAGCCCCAAGTGCCTCAGCCTTTCCTCATAAGATTTTCCTACCATTCCAGGCAACATCCTGGTAAACCTCCTCTGCACTCGTTCCAATGCCTCCACTTAATGGAAAGGTCCTGGGGAGTGTTGCCAAACAGAAGAATCTCTGGCTGCAGGTGCTTGGTTCCCAGTGGAATCGAAGGAAGGCAGCGTGATGAGGAGGGTGTTTGCTATGCTTGCCTTCATTGGCCTGAACATTGAGTAGAGGAGTTGGGAGGTACAGGACATTAATGAGGCCACTTTTGGAATATTCTGTTCAGTTCGGTCTCCCTGCTATAGGAAGGATGTTGTTAAACCCGAGAGGGTGCAGAAAAGATTTACAAAGATGTTGCCGAGTCTGGAGGGTTTGAGCTATAGCGAGAGTCTGAACAGGCTGGGACTGGTTTTCCCTGGAGTGTCGAAGGCTGAGGAGTGACCTTACAGAGGTGGATAAAATCATGAGGGGCATGGATTGGGGAAATAGCCAAAGTCTTTTTTTCCAGGGTAGGGGAGACCAAAATTACAGGGCGTAGTTCTAAGGTGAGAAGGGAAAGGGATCTAAGGGGCACTTCTTTCACACAGAGGGTGGTACGTGACTGGAATGAGCTGCCAGAGGAAGTGGTGGAGGCTGGTACAATCACAGCATTTAAAAGGCATCTGGATGGGTATATGATTAGGAAGGGTTTGGAGGGATGCTGGACTCGGCTGGATAGGGATGTCCGGTCAGTGGATTGAGGGGTCTGTTTCCATGCAGTATGATTCCATGAATCTATGGGTGCATTGCCCAGGGAAGGGTAGTGGCTGAGGTGAGGAAACTCAACCCAGACTGGTGACAGCACTGGGGAGTTGCCACGCTGCTCTGGGAGTGCAACTTTCTTAACAGCTTTTGGGAAGTTTGGTTGAACTGGTTTTTTTTTTAACACAAAAAAGCAAATGGATTGATCCAAAAGGAATAACAAAGACAAACTCTGAGCAATGAACCCAGGAGAAACAATAAAATGCAAAAGATATGTGAATGTTTTGTCATATTGTTGCAGCCCCCACAGGTATTGCAACACGGAACCAAGACGCAACCAGAAATAAAACATCTACTCCTTTGCCTGACAACAAAAGACAATAAGCTTAATCAAGAAAGATTTGTCAAATTGAACGATACCTTTTCTTCCTCTCATTGCACGCTGGTGTTGATATTTGTTTTGTGTGAGTTGGAGGGAAATAAGAAATGTCGTTAGTGTATTTCAGGTCCATGGTATGGGTGCACTCCTGCCCTGCAGAGGGGTGAGAATCTGCAGCAGTTAGTCTCCTAATTTAAGGAGCAGCAACAAAACGAAACCTCAATCGAGAACAATTCACAGACGTACCCCGCCCCAGAGGTGGGAAGAAGGGGAAAGAGTTGCACACCTTTCAGTCTCAGTGTGGACTCGAACTCCTGGTCTCAGTGTGGACTCAAACCCCTGGTTTCGCTGTGGACTCGAACTCCCGGCCTCAGCATGGACTCGAACTCCTGGTCTCAGTGTGGACTCGAACTCCTGGTCTCAGTGTGGAGCCGAACTCCTGATCCCAGTGTGGACCCGGAATCCCGGTCTCAGTGTGGACACTTACTCCCGGTCTCGGCATGGACTCGGAATACTGGTTTCATCATGGACTCGTACTCCTGGTCTCAGTGTGCACTCAAACTCCCGGTCTCAGCATGGACTCGAACTCCCAGTCTCAGTGTGGACTCGAACTCCCAGTCTCAGTGTGGACTCGAACTCCTGGTCTCAGTGTGGACCCGAACTCCCGGTCTCAGTGTGGACCCGAACTCCCGGTCTCAGTGTGGACTCGAACTCCCAGTCTCAGTGTGGACTCAAACTCCTGGTCTCAGTGTGGACTCGAACTCCCCGTCTCAGTGTGGACTCGAACTCCCGGTCTCAGTGTGGACTCGAACTCCCAGTCTCAGTGTGGACATGAAATCCCGTTCTCAGTGTGGACCCCAAATCGCGGTCTCAGGGTGGAGTCGAACTCCCAGTCTCAGTGTGGACCCGAACTCCCGGTCTCAGTGTGGACTCGAACTCCCAGTCTCAGTGTGGACATGAAATCCCGGTCTCAGTGTGGACCCCAAATCGCGGTCTCAGTGTGGACCCGAACTCCTGGTCTCAGTGTGGACTCGAACTCCCAGTCTCAGTGTGGACCCGAACTCCCGGTCTCAGTGTGGACCCGAACTCCTGGTCTCAGTGTGGACTCGAACTCCTGGTCTCAGTGTGGACTCAAACTCCTGGTCTCAGTGTGGACACAAACCGAAGTCCCGGACTTCAGTGTGAACTCGAACTCCCGGTCTCATTGAAGATTCAAACTCCCAGTCGCAGTGCGGACTCAACTCCCAATCTCAGTGTGGACCTGAACTCCCGGTCTCAGTGTGGACATGAACCCTCGGTCTCAGTGTGGACTCGAACTCCAGGTCTCAGTGTGGACCCGAACTCCCGGTCTCAGTGTGGACACGAGGTCCTGGTCTCAGTGTGGACCTGAACTCCCGGTCTCAGTGTGCACACGAGCTCCTGGTCTCAGTGTGGACTCGAACTCCTGGACTCAATGTGGACTCAACCTCCTGGTCTCAGTGTTGAACCGAACTCCCGGTCTCAGTGTGGACCTGAATTCCCGGTGTTTATGTGGACTCAAACTCCCGGTCTCAGTGTGGACTTGAACCCCGGGTCTCAGCGTGGACCCGAACACCCGGTCTCAGTGTGGACTCAAACTCCCGGTCTCAGTGTGGACCTGAACTCCCGGTCTCAGTGTGGACTCGAACTCCAGGTCTCAGTGTGGACACGAGCTCCTGGTCTCAGTGTGGACCTGAACTCCCGGTCTCAGTGTGGACCCGAACTCCCGGTCTCAGTGTGGACTTGAACTCTCGGTCTCAGTGTGGACTCGAACTCCCGGTCTCAGTGTGCATTCGAACTCCGGGTCTCAGTGTGGACCTGAACTCCCAGTCTCAGTGTGGACTTGAACTCGTGGTCTCAGTGTGGACATGAAATCCCGGTCTCAGTGTGGACATGAAATCCTCGTCTCAGTGTGGACACGAGCTCCTGGTCTCAGTGTGCACTCGAACTCCTGGATTCAATGTGGACTCAACCGCCTGGTCTCAGCGTGGACCTGAACTCCCGGTCTCTATGTGGACTCAAACTCACGGTCTCAGTATGGACTCGAACTCCCGGTCTCCGTATGGACTCGAACTCCCGGTCTCAGCGTAGACTCAAACTCCTGGTCTCAGTGTGGACCCGAACTTCCGGTCTCAGTGCGGACACGTACTCCCGGTCTCAGTGTGGACATGAACTACCAGTCTCAGTATGGACTCGTATTCCTCGTCTCAACGTGAACTCGAACTCCGGGTCTCAGTGTGAACTCGAATTCCTGGTCTCAACGTTAACTTGAACTCCCGTTCTCAGAGTGGACTCGAACTCTCGGTCTCAGTGTGGACATGAACCCCAGTCTCAGTGTGGTCCCGAACTCCAGGTCTCAGTGTGGACCCGAACTCCCGGTCTCAGTGTGGACATGAACTCCCAGTCTCATTGTGGAAATGAACACGTGGTCTCAGTGTGGAGCCATTCTCCCAGTCTCTGTGTGGATTCGAACTCCCGGTCTCAGTGTGGACCCGGACTCCCAGTCTCAGTGTGGACGCGAACTCCCAGTCTCAGTGTGGACTCAAATTTACATTCTCAGCGTGAACTCCCGGTCCCAGCCTGGACCCCAACTCCCAGTTTTATCGTGGACTTGAACACCAGATCTTAACGTGAACCCTCCTGTCTCAGTATGAACTCCCAGTCTCTCTGTGGACTTTAAATCTCCGTCTCTGTGTGGACTCGAACTTTAGGACACCAAGTGGACCCGAACTCCAGGTCTCAGTGTGGACCCGAACTCCCGGTCTCAGTGTGGACTCGAACTCCTGGTCTCAGTGTGGACTCGAACTCCTGGTCTCAGTTTGGACCCGAAATCCCAGTTTCAGTGTGGACTCGAACTCCCGGTCTCAGTGTGGACTCCAACTCCTGGTCTCAGTGTGGATCCGAACTCCCGGTCTCAGCGTGGACTCCAACTCCTGGTCTCAGTGTGGACTCGAACTCCCGTTCTCAGTGTGGACCCCAACTCCTGGTCTCAGTGTGGATCCGAACTCCCGGTCTCAGCGTGGACTCCAACTCCTGGTCTCAGTGTGGACTCGAACTCCCGTTCTCAGTGTGGACTCCAACTTCTGGTCTCGTGTGGACTCGAACTCCCGTTCTCAGCGTGGACTCCAACTCCCGGTCTCCGTATGGACTCGAACTCCCGGTCTCAGATTGGACACGAACTCCCAGTCTCAGTGTGGTCTCAAACTCCCGGTCTCAATGTGGACTCGAACTCCCAGTCTCAGTGTGGACTCGAACTCCTGGTCTCAGTGTGGACCCGAACTCCCGGTCTCAGTGTGGACCCGAACTCCCGGTCTCAGTGTGGACTCGAACTCCCAGTCTCAGTGTGGACTCAAACTTACATTCTCAGCATGAACTCCCGGTCCCAGCCTGGACCCCAACTCCCAGTTTTATTGTGGACTTGAACACCAGATCTTAACGTGAACCCACCTGTCTCAGTATGAACTCCCAGTCTCTCTGTGGACTTTAACTCTCCGTCTCTGTGTGGACTCGAACTTTAGGACACCATGTGGACTCGAACTCCCAGTCTCAGTGTGGACCCAAACTCCAGGTCTCAGTGTGGACTCGAACTCCCGATCTCAGTGTGGAGCGGAACGCCCGGTCTCAGCATGGACTCCAACTCCTGATCTCAGTGTCGACTCCAACTCCCGGTCTCAGTGTGGACACGTTTACCCGGTCTCTGTGTGCACCCCAACTCCTGGTCTCAGCATGGTTTCCAACTCCTGGTCTCAGTGTGGACTCCAACTCCTGTTCTCAGTATGGACTCTGACTCCTGGTTTCAGTGTGGACTCAAACTCCCAGTCTCAGTGTGGACACGAACTCCCAGTCTCAGTGTGGACTCAAACACCCGGTCTCATTGTGGGCTCGAACTCCCGGTCTCAGTTTGCACTCAAACTTACATTCTCAGCGTGAACTCCCGGTCCCAGCCTGGACCCCAACTCCCAGTTTTATCGTGGACTTGAAAACCAGATCTTAACGTGAACCCACCTGTCTCAGTATGAACTCCCAGTCTCTCTGTGGACTTTAACTCTCCGTCTCTGTGTGGACTCGAACTTTAGGACACCATGTGGACCTGAACTCCAGGTCTCAGTGTGGACCCGAACTCGCGGTGTCAGTGTGGACTCGAAATCCCAGTCTCAGTGTGGACCGAACTCCCGGTCTCAGTATTGACTCCAACTCCCGTTTTCAGTGTGGACTCCAATTCCTGGTTTCAGTGTGGATGCGAACTCCTGGTCTCAGTGTGGACTCCAACTCCCGATCTCAGTGTTGACTCCAACTCCTGGTCTCAGTGTGGACACGTACTCCCGGTCTCTGTGTGGACTCGAAATCCCAGTCTCAGTGTGGACTCGAAATCCCAGTCTCAACGTGAACTCGAACTCCTGGTCTCAGTGTGGACCCGAACTCCCTGTCTCAGTGCGGACCCGAACTCCCTGTCTCAGAGTGGACTCGAATTCCCGGTCTCAGTGTGGAATCGAATTCCCGGTCTCAGCGTGGAACCGAACTCCAGGTCTCAGTGTGGACTTGAACACCCAGTCTCATTGTGAACTCGAACTCCCAGTCTCCGAGTGGACCCAAACTCCTGGTCTCAGTGTGGACCCGAACTCCAGGTCTCGTTGTGGACTCGAACTCCCGGTCTGAGTGTGGAGCCACACTCCCGGTCTCAGCGTGGACTCCAACTGCTGGTCTCAGTATTGACTCCAACTCCCGTTTTCAGTGTGGACTCCAATTCCTGGTTTCAGTGTGGACGTGAACTCCTGGTCTCAGTGTGGACTCCAACTCCCGGTCTCTGTGTGGACTCGAAATCCCGGTCTCAGTGTGGACTCGAACTCCCGGTCTCAGTGTGGACTCCAACTCCTGTTCTCAGTGTGGACTCTGACTCCTGTTTTCAGTGTGGACTCAAACTCCCAGTCTCAGTGTGGACACGTACTCCCGGTCTCTGTGTGCACTCCAACTCCTGGTCTCAGCGTGGGCTCCAACTCCCGGTCTCAGCGTGGACTCCAACTCCTGGTCTGAGCATGAACCTGGACTCCATTTCTCAATGTGAACTCCTGGTGTCACTCAGGACCCCAACTCCTGGTTTTGAAATGAACTCGAACTCCATGTCTCAGCATGAACACTTCCGTCTCGCTATGAACTCCTGGTCTTTCAATGGACTTAATCTCCCGAACTCCATGTGCACTCAAACTCCCGGTCTCAGCATGAACTCCTGGTCTGAATGTGGACTCGAACTTCTGCTCTCAGCATGAACTCCTGATCGGAATGTGGACTCGATCTCCCCGTCTCAATGTGATCTCGAACTCCCGGTCTCAGAGTGGACCCGAACTCCAGGTCTCAGTGTGGACCCCAACTCGCGGTGTCAGTGTGGACTCGAAATCCCAGTCTCAGTGTGGAGCCGAACTCCCGGTCTCAGTATGGACTTGAACTCCCGGTCTCAATGTGAACTCGAACTCCCGGTCTCAGTGTGGACATGAACTCCCAGTCTCATTGTGGATATGAACTTGCGATCTCAGTGTGAAGCCGTACTCCCGGTCTCAGTGTGGATTCCAACTCCCGATTTCAGTGTGGACTCATACTCCTGGACTGCATGTAGACTCAAGCTCCCAGTCTCAGTGAGGACCCCAACTCCCGGTTTTAACACAAACTCGAACTCCCGGCCCAATGTGGACCCGAACTCCCGGTCTCAGTGTGGACATGAACTCCTGGTCTCAGTGTGGACATGAACTCCCAGTCTCAGTATGGACTCGTACTCCTGGTCTCAACGTGAACTCGAACTCCCGGTCTGAGTGTGAACTCGAATTCCCGGTCTCAACGTGAACTTGAACTCCCGGTCTCAGTGTGCACCGGAACTCCCGTTCTCAGAGTGGACACGAACTCCAGGTCTCAGTGTGGACCCGAACTCCCGGTCTCAGTGTGGACATGAACTCCCGGTCTCAGTGTGGACTCAAACTCCCGGTCTCAGTGTGGACATGAACTCCCAGTCTCATTGTGGAAATGAACTCGCGGTCTCAGTGTGGAGCCGTTTTCCCGGGCTCCGTGTGGATTCGAACTCCCGGTCTCAGTGTGGACCCGAACTCCCAGTCTCAGTGTGGACACGAACTCCCAGTCTCAGTGTGGACTCAAACACCCGGTCTCACTGTGGACTCGAACTCCCAGTCTCTGAGTGGACCCAAACTCCCGGTCTCAGTATGGACCCGAACTCCAGGTCTCAGTGTGGACTCAAACTTACATTCTCAGCGTGAACTCCCGGTCCCAGCCTGGACCCCAACTCCCGGTTTTATCGTGGACTTGAACACCAGTTCTTAACGTGAACCCTCCTGTCTCAGTATGAACTCCCAATCTCTCTGTGAACTTTAACTCTCCGTCTCTGTGTGGACTCGAACTTTAGGACACCATGTGGACCCGAACTCCAGGTCTCACTGTGGACTCGAACTCCCAGTCTCAGTGTGGACTCGAACTCCCGGTCTCAGTGTGGACTCGAACTCCTGGTCTCAGTGTGGACTCAAACTCCCAGTCTTCAGTGTGGACACCAACTCCCGGTCTCAGTGTCGACTCGAACTCCCAGTCTCAGTGTGGACTCGAACTCCTGGTCTCAGTGTGGACTCAAACTCCCGATCTCAGTGTTGACTCCAACTCCAGGTCTCTGTGTGGACTCAAAATCCCAGTCTCAGTGTGGACTCGAAATCCCAGTCTCTGTGTCGACTCGAACTCCCGGTCTCAGTGTGGATATGAACTCGCGATCTCAGTGTGGAGCCGTACTCCCGGTCTCCGTGTGGATTCCAACTCCGGTCTCAGTGTGGACTCGAACTCCTAGTCTCAGTGTGGACTCATACTCCTGGACTGCATGTAGACTCAAGCTCCCAGTCTCAGTGAGGACCCCAACTCCCGGTTTTAACACGAACTCGAACGCCCGGTCTCAGTGTGGACCCAAACTCCCGGTCTCAGTGCGGACCCGAACTCCCGGTCTCTGTGTGGACACGAACTCCCGGTCTTAGTATGGACTCGTACTCCTGGTCTCAACGTGAACTCGAACTCCCGGTCTCAGTGTGAACTCAAACTTACATTCTCAGCGTGAACTCCCGGTCCCAGCCTGGACCCCAACTCCCGGTTTTATCGTGGACTTGAACACCAGATCTTAACGTGAACCCTCCTGTCTCAGTATGAACTCCCAGTCTCTCTGTGGACTTTAATTCTCCGTCTCTGTGTGGAATCGAACTTTAGGACACCATGTGGACATGAACTCCAGGTCTCAGTGTGGACCTGAACTCCAGGTCTCAATGTGGACCCGAACTCCAGGTCTCAGTGTGGACTCAAACTCCCGATCTCAGTGTTGACTCCAACTCCCGGTCTCTGTGTGGATATGAACTCGCGATCTCAGTGTGGAGCCGTACTCCTGGTCTCCGTGTGGATTCCAACTCCGGTCTCAGTGTGGACTCGAACTCCTAGTCTCAGTGTGGACTCATACTCCTGGACTGCATGTAGACTCAAGCTCCCAGTCTCAGTGTGGACCCGAACTCCCGGTCTCAGTGTGGACCCAAACTCCCGGTCTCAGTGCAGACCCGAACTCCCGGTCTCTGTGTGGACACGAACTCCCGGTCTCAGTATGGACTCGTACTCCTGGTCTCAACGTGAACTCGAACTCCCGGTCTCAGTGTGAACTCGAACTCCCGGTCTCAGTGTGGACCCGAACTCCCGATCTCAATGTGGACATGAACTCCCGGTCTCAATGTGGACATGAACTCCCAGTCTCATTGTGGAAATGAACTCGTGGTCTCAGTGTGGAGCCATTCTCCCGGTCGCCGTGTGGATTCGAACTCCTGGTCTCAGTGTGGACCCGAACTCCCAATCTCAGTGTGGACACGAACTCCCAGTCTCAGTGTGGACTCAAACACCCGGTCTCATTGTGGACTCGAACTCCCAGTCTCACTGTGGACTCGAACTCCCGGTCTCAGTGTGGACTCAAACTTACATTCTCAGCGTGAACTCCCGGTCCCAGCCTGGACCCCAACTCCCGGTTTTATCGTGGACTTGAACACCAGATCTTAACGTGAACCCTCCTGTCTCAGTATGAACTCCCAATCTCTCTGTGGACTTTAATTCTCCGTCTCTGTGTGGACTCGAACTTTAGGACACCATGTGGACATGAACTCCGGGTCTCAGTGCGGACCTGAACTCCAGGTCTCAATGTGGACCCGAACTCCAGGTCTCAGTGTGGACTCAAAATCGCAGACTCAGTGTAGACCCAAAGTCCAGGCCTCAGTGTGGACTCGAACTCCCGGTCTCAGTTTGGACCTGAAATCCCAGTCTCAATGTGGAGCCGAACTCCTGGTCTCAGCATGCACTCCAACTCCTGGTCTCAGCATGAACCTGGACTCCATTTCTCAATGTGAACTCCTGGTGTCACTCAGGACCCCAACTCCTGGTTTTGAAATGAACTCGAACTTCATGTCTCAGCATGAACACTTCCGTCTCGCTATGAACTCCTGGTCTTTCAATGGACTTAATCTCCCGAACTCCATGTGCACTCAAACTCCCGATCTCAGCATGAACTCCTGATCGGAATGTGGACTCGATCTCCCAGTCTCAGTGTGGACACAAACTTACATTCTCAGCGTGAACTCCCGGTCCCAGCCTGGACCCCAACTCCCAGTTTTATCGTGGACTTGAAAACCAGATCTTAACGTGAACCCACCTGTCTCAGTATGAACTCCCAGTCTCTCTGTGGACTTTAACTCTCCGTCTCTGTGTGGACTCGAACTTGAGGACACCATGTGGACCCGAACTCCAGGTCTCAGTGTGGACTCGAAATCCCAGTCTCAGTGTGGACCCGAACTCCAGGTCTCAGTGTGGACTCGAACTCCCGGTCTCAGTGTGGACCCGAAATCCCAGTTTCAGTGTGGACTCGAACTCCCGGTCTCAGTGTGGACTCCAACTCCTGGTCTCAGTGTGGACCCGAACTCCTGTTCTCAGTGTGGACTCCAACTCCTGGTCTCAGTGTGGACTCGAACTCCTGTTCTCAGCGTGGACTTCAACTCCTGGTCTCAGTGTGGACTCGAACTCCCGTTCTCAGCGTGGACTCCAACTCCTGGTCTCAGTGTGGACTCCAACTCCTGGTCTCAGTGTGGACTCGAACTCCTGTTCTCAGCGTGGACGCCAACTCCTGGTCTCAGTGTGGACTCCAACTCCTGAACTCAGTGTCGACTCCAACTCCTGGTCTCAGCATGCAATCCAATTCCTGGCCTCTGCATGAACCTGGACTCCATTTCTCAATGTGAACTCCTGGTGTCACTCAGGACCCCAACTCCTGGTTTTGAAATGGACTTGAACTCCATGTCTCAGCATGAACACTTCCGTCTCGCTATGAACTCCTGGTCTTTCAATGGACTTAATCTCCCGAACTCCATGTGCACTCAAACTCCCGGTCTCAGCATGAACTCCTGATCGGAATGTGGACTCGAACTCCTGGTCTCAGTGTGGACATGAACTCCCGGTCTCAGTATGGACTCGACCTCCCGGTCTCAGAGTGGACTCGAACTCCCGGTCTCAGTGTGAACTCGAACTCCCGGTCTCAGAGTGGACTCGAACTCCCGGTCTCAGAGTGGACTCGAACTCCCGGTCTCAGAGTGGACATGAACTCCCAGTCTCATTGTGGATATGAACTCGTGGTCTCAGTGTGGAGCCGTTCTCCCGGTCTCCGTGTGGATTCGAACTCCCGGTCTCAGTGTGGACATGAACTCCCAGTCTCAGTGTGGACACAAACTTACATTCTCAGCGTGAACTCTCGGTCCCAGCCTGGAACCCAACTCCCAGTTTTATCGTGGACTTGAACACCAGATCTTAATGTGAACCCTCCTGTCTCAGTATGAACTCCCAGTCTCTCTGTGGACTTTAACTCCCGATCTCAGTGTGGACTCATGCTCCTGGACTCCATGTAGACTCAAGCTCCCAGTCTCAGTGAAGACTCCAACTCCCGTTTTAACACGAACATGAACTGCCGGTCTCAGTGTGAAATCCCAGTCTCAATGACTCCAACTCCCGTTTTCAGTGTGGACTCCAATTCCTGGTTTCAGTGTGGACCCGAACTCCCAGTCTCATTGTGGAAATGAACTCGCGGTCTCAGTGTGGAGCCATTCTCCCGGTCTCCGTGTGGATTCGAAATCCCGGTCTCATTGTGGACACGAACCCCCAGTCTCAGTGTGGACTCAAACACCCGGTCTCACTGTGGGCTCGAACACCCGGTCTCAGTGTGCACTCAAAATCCCGGTCTCATTGTCGACTCGAACTCCCAGTCTCATTGTGGACTCAAACTCCCAGTCTCATTGTGGACTCAAACTCCCGGTCTCAGTGTGGACTCAAACTTACATTCTCAGCGTGAACTCCCGGTCCCAGCCTGGACCCCTACTCCCAGTTTTATCGTGGACTTGAACCCCAGATCTTAACGTGAACCCACCTGTCTCAGTATGAACTCACAGTCTCTCTGTGGACTTTAACTCTCCGTCTCTGTGAGGACTCGAACTTTAGGACACCATGTGGACCCGAACTCCAGGTCTCAGTGTGGACTCGAACTCCCGGTCTCAGTGTGGACCCGAACTCCCGGTCTCAGTGTGGACCCGAACTCCAGGTCTCAGTGTGGACCCGAACTCCCGGTCTCAGTGTGGACCCGAACTCGCGGTGTCAGTGTGGACTCGAAATCCCTGTCTCAGTGTGGAGCCGAACTCCCGGTCTCAGTATGGACTCGAACTCCCCGTCTCAATGTGATCTCGAACTCCCGGTCTCAGTGTGGACATGAACTTGCGATCTCAGTGTGGAGCCGTACTCCCGGTCTCAGTGTGGATTCCAACTCCCGATCTCAGTGTGGACTCATACTCCTGGACTGCATGTAGACTCAAGCTCCCAGTCTCAGTGAGGACCCCAATTCCCGGTTTTAACACGAACTCGAACTCCCGGCCCCAATGTGGACCCGAACTCCCGGTCTCAGTGTGGACATGAACTCCCAGTCTCAGTATGGACTCGTACTCCTGGTCTCAACGTGAACTTGAACTCCCGGTCTCAGTGTGCACCGGAACTCCCGTTCTCAGAGTGGACGCGAACTCCAGGTCTCAGTGTGGACCCGAACTCCTGGTCTCAGTGTGGACATGAACTCCCGGTCTCAGTGTGGACTCAAACTCCTGGTCTCATTGTGGAAATGAACTCGCGGTCTCAGTGTGGAGCCGTTTTCCCGAGCTCCATGTGGATTCGAACTCCCGGTCTCAGTGTGGACCCGAACTCCCAGTCTCAGTGTGGACACGAACTCCCAGTCTCAGTGTGGACTCAAACACCCGGTCTCACTGTGGACTCGAACTCCCGGTCTCAGTGTGCACTCAAAATCCCGGTCACATTGTGGACTCGAACTCCCAGTCTCCGAGTGAACCCAAACTCCCGGTCTCAGTGTGGACCCGAACTCCAGCTCTCAGTGTGGACACGAACTCCCGGTCTCAGTGTGGACCCGAACTCCAGCTCTCAGTGTGGACCCGAACTCCAGGTCTCAGCGTGGACTCCAACTCCTGGTCTCAGTATGGACTCCAGCTCCTGTTCTCAGTGTGGACTCCGACTCCCGGTCTCAGTGTGGACATGAACTCCCAGTCTCATTGTGGAAATGACCACGCGGTCTCAGTGTGGAGCCGTTCTCCCGGTCTCCATGTGGATTCGAACTCCCGGTCTCAGTGTGGACACGAACTCCCAGTCTCCGTGTGGACACGAACTCCCAGTCTCAGTGTGGACTCAAACACCCGGTCTCACTGTGGGCTCGAACTCCTGGTCTCAGTGTGCACTCAAAATCCCAGTCTCAGTGTGGACTCAAACTTACATTCTCAGCATGAACTCCCGGTCCCAGCCTGGACCCCAACTCCCAGTTTTATCGTGGACTTGAACACCAGATCTTAACGTGAACCCACCTGTCTCAGTATGAACTCCCAGTCTCTCTGTGGACTTTAACTCTCTGTCTCTGTGTCGACTCAAACTTTAGGACACCATGTGGACCCGAACTCCAGGTCTCCGTGTGGACTCGAACTCTCGGTCTCAGTGTGGACCCGAACTCCAGGTCTCAGTGTGGACCCCAACTCGCGGTGTCAGTGTGGACTCGAAATCCCAGTCTCAGTGTGGAGCCGAACTCCAGGTTTCAGTGTGGACCCCAACTCGCGGTGTCAGTGTGGACTCGAAATCCCAGTCTCAGTGTGGAGCCGAACTCCCGGTCTCAGTATGGACATGAACTCCCAGTCTCATTGTGGATATGAACTTGCGATCTCAGTGTGAAGCCGTACTCCCGGTCTCAGTGTGGATTCCAACTCCCGATTTCAGTGTGGACTCATACTCCTGGACTGCATGTAGACTCAAGCTCCCAGTCTCAGTGAGGACCCCAACTCCCGGTTTTAACACAAACTCGAACTCCCGGCCCAATGTGGACCCGAACTCCCGGTCTCAGTGTGGACATGAACTCCTGGTCTCAGTGTGGACATGAACTCCCAGTCTCAGTATGGACTCGTACTCCTGGTCTCAACATGAACTCGAACTCCCGGTCTGAGTGTGAACTCGAATTCCCGGTCTCAACGTGAACTTGAACTCCCGGTCTCAGTGTGCACCGGAACTCCCGTTCTCAGAGTGGACACGAACTCCAGGTCTCAGTGTGGACCCGAACTCCCGGTCTCAGTGTGGACATGAACTCCCGGTCTCAGTGTGGACTCAAACTCCCGGTCTCAGTGTGGACATGAACTCCCAGTCTCATTGTGGAAATGAACTCGCGGTCTCAGTGTGGAGCCGTTTTCCCGGGCTCCGTGTGGATTCGAACTCCCGGTCTCAGTGTGGACCCGAACTCCCAGTCTCAGTGTGGACACGAACTCCCAGTCTCAGTGTGGACTCAAACACCCGGTCTCACTGTGGACTCGAACTCCCAGTCTCTGAGTGGACCCAAACTCCCGGTCTCAGTGTGGACCCGAACTCCAGGTCTCAGTGTGGACATGAACTCCCGGTCTCAGTGTGGTCCCGAACTCCAGCTCTCAGTGTGGACCCGAACTCCAGGTCTCAGCGTGGACTCCAAATCCTGGTCTCAGTATTGACTCCAACTCCTGTTTTCAGTATGGACTCCAATTCCTGGTTTCAGTGTGGACGCGAACTCCCGGTCTCAGCGTGGACCCGAACTCCCGTTCTCAGATTGGACTCGAACTCTCGGTCTCAGTGTGGACATGAACTCCCAGTCTCAGTGTGGACTCAAACACCCGGTCTCACTGTGGGCTCGAACTCCCAGTCTCATTGTGGAAATGAACTCACGGTCTCAGTGTGGAGCCGTTCTCCCGGTCTCTGTGTGGATTCGAACTCCCGGTCTCAGTGTGGACCCGAACTCCCAGTCTCAGTGTGGACTCAAACACCCGGTCTCACTGTGGACTCGAACTCCCAGTCTCAGTGTGGACTCAAACTTACATTCTCAGCGTGAACTCCCGGTCCCAGCCTGGACCCCAACTCCCGGTTTTATCGTGGACTTGAACACCAGATCTTAACGTGAACACTCCTGTCTCAGTATGAACTCCCAGTCTCTCTGTGGACTTTAACTCTCCGTCTCTGTGTGGACTCGAACTTTAGGACACCATGTGGACCCGAACTCCAGGTCCCAGTGTGGACTCGAACTCCCAGTCTCAGTGTGGACTCGAACTCCCGGTCTCAGTGTGGACTCGAACTCCTGGTCTCAGTGTGGACTCAAACTCCCAGTCTTCAGTGTGGACACCAACTCCCGGTCTCAGTGTCGACTCGAACTCCCAGTCTCAGTGTGGACTCGAACTCCTGGTCTCAGTGTGGACTCAAACTCCCGATCTCAGTGTTGACTCCAACTCCAGGTATCTGTGTGGACTCAAAATCCCAGTCTCAGTGTGGACTCGAAATCCCAGTCTCTGTGTCGACTCGAACTCCCGGTCTCAGTGTGGATATGAACTCGCGATCTCAGTGTGGAGCCGTACTCCCGGTCTCCGTGTGGATTCCAACTCCGGTCTCAGTGTGGACTCGAACTCCTAGTCTCAGTGTGGACTCATACTCCTGGACTGCATGTAGACTCAAGCTCCCAGTCTCAGTGAGGACCCCAACTCCCGGTTTTAACACGAACTCGAACGCCCGGTCTCAGTGTGGACCCAAACTCCCGGTCTCAGTGCGGACCCGAACTCCCGGTCTCTGTGTGGACACGAACTCCCGGTCTTAGTATGGACTCGTACTCCTGGTCTCAACGTGAACTCGAACTCCCGGTCTCAGTGTGAACTCAAACTTACATTCTCAGCGTGAACTCCCGGTCCCAGCCTGGACCCCAACTCCCGGTTTTATCGTGGACTTGAACACCAGATCTTAACGTGAACCCTCCTGTCTCAGTATGAACTCCCAGTCTCTCTGTGGACTTTAATTCTCCGTCTCTGTGTGGAATCGAACTTTAGGACACCATGTGGACATGAACTCCAGGTCTCAGTGTGGACCTGAACTCCAGGTCTCAATGTGGACCCGAACTCCAGGTCTCAGTGTGGACTCAAACTCCCGATCTCAGTGTTGACTCCAACTCCCGGTCTCTGTGTGGATATGAACTCGCGATCTCAGTGTGGAGCCGCACTCCCGGTCTCCGTGTGGATTCCAACTCCGGTCTCAGTGTGGACTCGAACTCCTAGTCTCAGTGTGGACTCATACTCCTGGACTGCATGTAGACTCAAGCTCCCAGTCTCAGTGTGGACCCGAACTCCCGGTCTCAGTGTGGACCCAAACTCCCGGTCTCAGTATGGACTCGTACTCCTGGTCTCAACGTGAACTCGAACTCCCGGTCTCAGTGTGAACTCGAACTCCCGGTCTCAGTGTGGACTCCAACTCCTGGTCTCAGTGTGGATATGAACTCGCGATCTCAGTGTGGAGCCGAACTCCTGGTCTCCGTGTGGATTCCAACTCCGGTCTCAGTGTGGACTCGAACTCCTAGTCTCAGTGTGGACTCATACTCCTGGACTGCATGTAGACTCAAGCTCCCAGTCTCAGTGTGGACCCGAACTCCCGGTCTCAGTGTGGACCCAAACTCCCGGTCTCAGTATGGACTCGTACTCCTGGTCTCAACGTGAACTCGAACTCCCGGTCTCAGTGTGAACTCGAACTCCCGGTCTCAGTGTGGACCCGAACTCCCGATCTCAATGTGGACATGAACTCCCGGTCTCAATGTGGACATGAACTCCCAGTCTCATTGTGGAAATGAACTCGTGGTCTCAGTGTGGAGCCATTCTCCCGGTCGCCGTGTGGATTCGAACTCCTGGTCTCAGTGTGGACCCGAACTCCCAATCTCAGTGTGGACACGAACTCCCAGTCTCAGTGTGGACTCAAACACCCGGTCTCATTGTGGACTCGAACTCCCAGTCTCACTGTGGACTCGAACTCCCAGTCTCAGTGTGGACTCAAACACCCGGTCTCACTGTGGACTCGAACTCCCGGTCTCAGTGTGCACTCAAAATCCCGGTCACATTGTGGACTCGAACTCCCAGTCTCCGAGTGAACCCAAACTCCCGGTCTCAGTGTGGACCCGAACTCCAGCTCTCAGTGTGGACACGAACTCCCGGTCTCAGTGTGGACCCGAACTCCAGCTCTCAGTGTGGACCCGAACTCCAGGTCTCAGCGTGGACTCCAACTCCTGGTCTCAGTATTGACTCCAACTCCTGTTTTCAGTGTGGACTCCAATTCCTGGTTTCAGTGTGGAAGCGAACTCCCGGTCTCAGCGTGGACTCCAACTCCTGGTCTCAGTATGGACTCCAGCTCCTGTTCTCAGTGTGGACTCCGACTCCCGGTCTCAGTGTGGACATGAACTCCCAGTCTCATTGTGGAAATGAACACGCGGTCTCAGTGTGGAGCCGTTCTCCCGGTCTCCATGTGGATTCGAACTCCCGGTCTCAGTGTGGACCCGAACTCCCAGTCTCCGTGTGGACACGAACTCCCAGTCTCAGTGTGGACTCAAACACCCGGTCTCACTGTGGGCTCGAACTCCTGGTCTCAGTGTGCACTCAAAATCCCAGTCTCAGTGTGGACTCAAACTTACATTCTCAGCATGAACTCCCGGTCCCAGCCTGGACCCCAACTCCCAGTTTTATCGTGGACTTGAACACCAGATCTTAACGTGAACCCACCTGTCTCAGTATGAACTCCCAGTCTCTCTGTGGACTTTAACTCTCTGTCTCTGTGTCGACTCAAACTTTAGGACACCATGTGGACCCGAACTCCAGGTCTCCGTGTGGACTCGAACTCTCGGTCTCAGTGTGGACCCGAACTCCAGGTCTCAGTGTGGACCCCAACTCGCGGTGTCAGTGTGGACTCGAAATCCCAGTCTCAGTGTGGAGCCGAACTCCAGGTCTCAGTGTGGACCCCAACTCGCGGTGTCAGTGTGGACTCGAAATCCCAGTCTCAGTGTGGAGCCGAACTCCCGGTCTCAGTATGGACTTGAACTCCCGGTCTCAATGTGAACTCGAACTCCCGGTCTCAGTGTGGACATGAACTCCCAGTCTCATTGTGGATATGAACTTGCGATCTCAGTGTGAAGCCGTACTCCCGGTCTCAGTGTGGATTCCAACTCCCGATTTCAGTGTGGACTCATACTCCTGGACTGCATGTAGACTCAAGCTCCCAGTCTCAGTGAGGACCCCAACTCCCGGTTTTAACACAAACTCGAACTCCCGGCCCAATGTGGACCCGAACTCCCGGTCTCAGTGTGGACATGAACTCCTGGTCTCAGTGTGGACATGAACTCCCAGTCTCAGTATGGACTAGTACTCCTGGTCTCAACGTGAACTCGAACTCCCGGTCTGAGTGTGAACTCGAATTCCCGGTCTCAACGTGAACTTGAACTCCCGGTCTCAGTGTGCACCGGAACTCCCGTTCTCAGAGTGGACACGAACTCCAGGCCTCAGTGTGGACCCGAACTCCCGGTCTCAGTGTGGACATGAACTCCCGGTCTCAGTGTGGACTCAAACTCCCGGTCTCAGTGTGGACATGAACTCCCAGTCTCATTGTGGAAATGAACTCGCGGTCTCAGTGTGGAGCCGTTTTCCCGGGCTCCGTGTGGATTCGAACTCCCGGTCTCAGTGTGGACCCGAACTCCCAGTCTCAGTGTGGACACGAACTCCCAGTCTCAGTGTGGACTCAAACACCCGGTCTCACTGTGGACTCGAACTCCCAGTCTCTGAGTGGACCCAAACTCCCGGTCTCAGTGTGGACCCGAACTCCAGGTCTCAGTGTGGACATGAACTCCCGGTCTCAGTGTGGTCCCGAACTCCAGCTCTCAGTGTGGACCCGAACTCCAGGTCTCAGCGTGGACTCCAACTCCTGGTCTCAGTATTGACTCCAACTCCTGTTTTCAGTATGGACTCCAATTCCTGGTTTCAGTGTGGACGCGAACTCCCGGTCTCAGCGTGGACCCGAACTCCCGTTCTCAGATTGGACTCGAACTCTCGGTCTCAGTGTGGACATGAACTCCCAGTCTCAGTGTGGACTCAAACACCCGGTCTCACTGTGGGCTCGAACTCCCAGTCTCATTGTGGAAATGAACTCACGGTCTCAGTGTGGAGCCGTTCTCCCGGTCTCTGTGTGGATTCGAACTCCCGGTCTCAGTGTGGACCCGAACTCCCAGTCTCAGTGTGGACTCAAACACCCGGTCTCACTGTGGACTCGAACTCCCAGTCTCAGTGTGGACTCATACTTACATTCTCAGCGTGAACTCCCGGTCCCAGCCTGGACCCCAACTCCCGGTTTTATCGTGGACTTGAACACCAGATCTTAACGTGAACCCTCCTGTCTCAGTATGAACTCCCAATCTCTCTGTGAACTTTAACTCTCCGTCTCTGTGTGGACTCGAACTTTAGGACACCATGTGGACCCGAACTCCAGGTCTCAGTGTGGACTCGAACTCCCAGTCTCAGTGTGGACTCGAACTCCCGGTCTCAGTGTGGACTCGAACTCCTGGTCTCAGTGTGGACTCAAACTCCCAGTCTTCAGTGTGGACACCAACTCCCGGTCTCAGTGTCGACTCGAACTCCCAGTCTCAGTGTGGACTCGAACTCCTGGTCTCAGTGTGGACTCAAACTCCCGATCTCAGTGTTGACTCCAACTCCAGGTATCTGTGTGGACTCAAAATCCCAGTCTCAGTGTGGACTCGAAATCCCAGTCTCTGTGTCGACTCGAACTCCCGGTCTCAGTGTGGATATGAACTCGCGATCTCAGTGTGGAGCCGTACTCCCGGTCTCCGTGTGGATTCCAACTCCGGTCTCAGTGTGGACTCGAACTCCTAGTCTCAGTGTGGACTCATACTCCTGGACTGCATGTAGACTCAAGCTCCCAGTCTCAGTGAGGACCCCAACTCCCGGTTTTAACACGAACTCGAACGCCCGGTCTCAGTGTGGACCCAAACTCCCGGTCTCAGTGCGGACCCGAACTCCCGGTCTCTGTGTGGACACGAACTCCCGGTCTTAGTATGGACTCGTACTCCTGGTCTCAACGTGAACTCGAACTCCCGGTCTCAGTGTGAACTCAAACTTACATTCTCAGCGTGAACTCCCGGTCCCAGCCTGGACCCCAACTCCCGGTTTTATCGTGGACTTGAACACCAGATCTTAACGTGAACCCTCCTGTCTCAGTATGAACTCCCAGTCTCTCTGTGGACTTTAATTCTCCGTCTCTGTGTGGAATCGAACTTTAGGACACCATGTGGACATGAACTCCAGGTCTCAGTGTGGACCTGAACTCCAGGTCTCAATGTGGACCCGAACTCCAGGTCTCAGTGTGGACTCAAACTCCCGATCTCAGTGTTGACTCCAACTCCCGGTCTCTGTGTGGATATGAACTCGCGATCTCAGTGTGGAGCCGCACTCCCGGTCTCCGTGTGGATTCCAACTCCGGTCTCAGTGTGGACTCGAACTCCTAGTCTCAGTGTGGACTCATACTCCTGAACTGCATGTAGACTCAAGCTCCCAGTCTCAGTGTGGACCCGAACTCCCGGTCTCAGTGTGGACCCAAACTCCCGGTCTCAGTGCAGACCCGAACTCCCGGTCTCTGTGTGGACACGAACTCCCGGTCTCAGTATGGACTCGTACTCCTGGTCTCAACGTGAACTCGAACTCCCGGTCTCAGTGTGAACTCGAACTCCCGGTCTCAGTGTGGACCCGAACTCCCAATCTCAATGTGGACATGAACTCCCGGTCTCAATGTGGACATGAACTCCCAGTCTCATTGTGGAAATGAACTCGTGGTCTCAGTGTGGAGCCATTCTCCCGGTCGCCGTGTGGATTCGAACTCCTGGTCTCAGTGTGGACCCGAACTCCCAATCTCAGTGTGGACATGAACTCCCAGTCTCAGTGTGGACTCAAACACCCGGTCTCATTGTGGACTCGAACTCCCAGTCTCACTGTGGACTCGAACTCCCAGTCTCAGTGTGGACTCAAACTTACATTCTCAGCGTGAACTCCCGGTCCCAGCCTGGACCCCAACTCCCGGTTTTATCGTGGACTTGAACACCAGATCTTAACGTGAACCCTCCTGTCTCAGTATGAACTCCCAATCTCTCTGTGGACTTTAATTCTCCGTCTCTGTGTGGACTCGAACTTTAGGACACCATGTGGACATGAACTCCAGGTCTCAGTGCGGACCTGAACTCCAGGTCTCAATGTGGACCCGAACTCCAGGTCTCAGTGTGGACTCAAAATCGCAGACTCAGTGTAGACCCAAAGTCCAGGCCTCAGTGTGGACTCGAACTCCCGGTCTCAGTTTGGACCTGAAATCCCAGTCTCAATGTGGAGCCGAACTCCTGGTCTCAGCATGCACTCCAACTCCTGGTCTCAGCATGAACCTGGACTCCATTTCTCAATGTGAACTCCTGGTGTCACTCAGGACCCCAACTCCTGGTTTTGAAATGAACTCGAACTTCATGTCTCAGCATGAACACTTCCGTCTCGCTATGAACTCCTGGTCTTTCAATGGACTTAATCTCCCGAACTCCATGTGCACTCAAACTCCCGATCTCAGCATGAACTCCTGATCAGAATGTGGACTCGAACTCCCGGTCTCAGAGTGGACTCCAACTTCTGGTCTCAGCATGAACCTGGACTCCATTTCTCAATGTGAACTCCTGGCGTTACTCAGGACCCCAACTCCTGGTTTTGAAATGGACTCGAACTCCATGTCTCAGCATGAACACTTCCGTCTCGCTATGAACTCCTGGTCTTTCAATGAACTTAAACTCCCGGACTTCATGTGAACTCGAACACCCGGTCTCAGTGTGGAGCCGAACTCCCCGTCTCAGTGTAGACTCGAACTCTCGGTCTCAGCGTGGACATGAGCCCCCGGTCTCAGTGTGGAGCCAAACTCCCGGTCTCAGTGTGGACAGAACTCCAGGTCTCAGTATGAACTCGAACGCCCAGGCATGAGGTGAAACTCAACGTCGACTGAGTTGGAAAGACTGTTATTCTAAATTCTTTTGCTGGAATTTTCATTTCCTTACTTTTCTCGTGGTTTTCCTTCAGAACTTACACTGAAGAATCTGTACCTCAGTGCCTTGCTATCTCAAATGACACCATGTGTGGTGACTTTTCAACGCTTCACTGTTCTCAGAGGAGTGTGACACTCAAACGGATTCTACTCAGCCCCTTTCTTTAATTTGTTAATGAGACATGGGCATCGCTGGCCAGGCTGGCATTGTGTTAATGAGACTTGGGCACCGCTGACCAGGCTGGCGTTGTGTTAATGAGACATGGGCATCGCTGGCCGGGCTGGCATTGTGTAAATGAGACATGGACATCGCTGGCCGGGCTCGTATTGTGTTAATGACTCATGAACATCGCTGTGTGGGCTGGCATTGTGTTAATGAGAGATGAGCATCGCTGGCCGGGCTGGCGTTGTGTTAGTGAGACATGGGCATCGCTGGCCGGGTTGGCATTGTGTTAATGAGACATGGGCATCGCTGGTCATGCTAGCATTCAGTTAATGTGACGTGAACATCGTTGGTCAGGCTGGCATTGTGTTAATGAGGCATGAACATCACTAGCCGGGCTGCCACTGTGTTAATGAGTCATGGGCATCGCTTGCCGGGCTGGCATTGTGTCAATGAGACATTAACATCTCTGGCCAGGCTGGCATTGCGTTAATGAGACATGGGCATCGCAGGCCGGGCTGGCATTGTGTTAATGAGACATGAACATCGCAGTGTGGGCTGGCATTGTGTTAATGAGACATGGGCATCGCTGTGTGGGCTGGCATTGTGTTAATGAGGCATGAACATCGCTGGCCGGGCTGGCATTGTGTTAATGAGACAGGGGCATCGCTGGCTGGGCTGGCATTGTGTTAATGAGGCATGGGCATCGCTTGACGGGCTGGCATTGTGTTAATGAGACATTAACATCTCTGGCCAGGCTGGCATTGTGTTAATGAGTCATGGGCATCGCTTGACGGGCTGGCATTGTGTTAATGAGACATTAACATCTCTGGCCAGGCTGGCATTGTGTTAATGAGACATGGGCATCACTGGCCGGGCTGGCATTGTGTTAATGAGACATGGGCATCACTGGCCGGGCTGGCTTTGTGTTAATGAGACATGGGCATCGCTGGCTGGGCTGGCATTGTGTTAATGAGCCATGAACATCACTGGCTGGGCTGGCATTGTGTTAATGAGGCATGAACATCGCTGGCTGGGCTGGCATTTTGTTAATGAGGCATGAACATCGCTGGCTGGGCTGGCATTGTGTTAATGAGACATGGGCATCACTGGCCGGGCTGGCATTGTGTTAATGAGACATGGACATCGCTGGCTGGGCTGGCATTGTGTTAATGAGGCATGAACATCGCTGGCCGGGATGGCATTGTGTTAATGAGACATGGGCATCGCTGGCTGGGCTGGCATTGTGTTAATGAGACATGGACATCGCTGGCTGGGCTGGCATTGTGTTAATGAGCCATGAACATCACTGGCTAGGCTGGCATTGTGTTAATGAGTCATGGGCATCGCTTGACGGGCTGGCATTGTGTTAATGAGACATTAACATCTCTGGCCAGGCTGGCATTGTGTTAATGAGACATGGGCATCACTGGCCGGGCTGGCTTTGTGTTAATGAGACATGGACATCACTGGCTGGGCTGGCATTTAGTTAATGAGACGTGAACATCTTTGGTCAGTCTGGCATTGTGTTAATGAGCCATGGGCATCGCCGTGTGGGCTGGCATTGTGTTAATGAGACATGGACATCATTGGCTGGGCTGGCATTGTGTTAATGAGACATGGACATCGCTGGCCGGGATGGCATTGTGTTAATGAGACATGGGCATCATTGGCTGGGCTGGCATTGTGTTAATGAGACATGGCCATCGCTGGTCGGGCTGGCATTCAGTTAATGAGAAGTGAACATCTTTGGTCAGTCTGGCATTGTGTTAATGAGACATGGACATTGCTGGCCGGGATGGCATTGTGTTAATGAGACATGGGCATCGCTGGCCGGGCTGGCATTGTGTTAATGAGACATGGGCATAGCTGGCCGGGCTGGAATTGTTTTAATGAGACATGAACATCGCCGTGTGGGCTGGCATTGTGTTAATGAGACATGAGCATCACTTGTTGGACGGGCAGTATGTTAATGAGACATGGGCATCACTTGTTGGACTGGCATTGTGTTAATGAGACATGGACATCCCTGGCCGGGCTGGCATTGTGTTAATGAGCCATGAACATCACTAGCCGGGCTGGCATTGTGTTAATGAGGCATGAACATCGCTGGCCGGGATGGCATTGTGTTAATGAGACATGGGCATCGCTGTCCGGGCTGGAATTGTGTTAATGAGACATGGGCATCGCTGTCCGGGCTGGCATTGTGTTAATGAGACTTGGACATCATTGGCCGGGCTGGCATTGTGTTAATGAGACATGGACATCGCTGGCCGGGCTGGCATTGTGTTAATGAGACATGGCCATCGCTGGTCGGGCTGGCATTCAGTTAATGAGACGTGAACATCTTTGGTCAGGCTGGCATTGTGTTAATGAGACATGGCCATCGCTGGTCAGGCTGGCATTCAGTTAATGAGACGTGAATATCTTTGGTCAGGCTGGCATTGTGTTAATGAGACATGGACATCGCGGTCCGGGCTGGCATTGTGTTAATGAGACATGGCCATCGCTGGCCGGGCTTGCATTGTGTTAATGAGACACGGACATCGCTGGCCGGGATGGCATTGTGTTAATGAGACATGGACATCGCTGGCCGGGCTGGCATTGTGTTAATGAGACATGTACATCGCTGTCCGGGCTGGCATTGTGTTAATGAGACATGTACATCGCTGGCCGGGATGGCATTGTGTTAATGAGACATGGGCATCGTTGTCCGGCTGGCATTGTGTTAATGAGACTTGGACATCGTTGGCCGGGCTGGCATTGTGTTAATGAGACATGGCCATCACTGGCCGGTCTGGCATTCAGTTAATGAGACGTGAACATCTTTGGTCAGGCTGGCATTGTGTTAATGAGACATGGACATCGCTGGTCGGGCTGGCATTCAGTTAATGAGACGTGAACATCTTTGGTCAGGCTGGCATTGTGTTAATGAGACATGGACATCGCTGGTCGGGCTGGCATTCAGTTAATGAGACGTGAACATCTTTGGTCAGGCTGGCATTGTGTTAATGAGACATGGACATTGCTGGCAGGGATGGCATTGTGTTAATGAGACATGGACATCGCTTGCCGGGCTGGAATTGTGTTAATGAGCCATGGGCATCGCCGTGTGGGCTGGCATTGTGTTAATGAGACATGTGCATCACTGGCTGTGATGGCATTGTGTTAATGAGACATGGGCATCGCTGTCCAGGCTGGCATTGTGTTAATGAGACATGGACACCGCTGGGCGGGCTGGCATTGTGTTAATGAGACATGGGCATCGCTGTCCAGGCTGGCATTGTGTTAATGAGACATGGACACCGCTGGGCGGGCTGGCATTGTGTTAATGAGACATGGACATCGCTGGCCGGGCTTGCATTGTGTTAATGAGACATTAACATCACTAGCCGGGCTGGCATTGTGTTAATGAGGCATGGACATCACTAGTCGGGCTGGCATTGTGTTAATGAGTCATGGGCATCGCTTGCCGGGCTGGCATTGTGTTAACAAGACATTAATATCACTAGCCGGGCTGGCATTGTGTTAATGAGACATGGGCATCGCTGGCTGGGCTGGCATTGTGTTAATGAGACATGGCCATCGCTGGCTGGGCTGGCATTGTGTTAATGAGACGTGAACATCTTTGGTCAGGCTGGCATTGTGTTAATGAGACATGGGCATCGCTGATGTGGTTGGCATTGTGTTAATGAGACATAAACATCGCTGGCCGAAATGGCATTGTGTTAATGAGACATGGGCATCGCTGTCTGGGCTGGAATTGTGTTAATGAGACATGGGCATCGCTGACCGGGCTGGCATTGTGTTAATGAGACTTGGACATCGCTGGCCGGGCTGGCATTGTGTTAATGAGACGTGAACATCTTTGGTCAGGCTGGCATTGTGTTAATGAGACATGGACATCGCTGGTCGGGCTGGCATTGTGTTAATGAGCCATGAACATCACTAGCCGGGCTGGCATTGTGTTAATGAGACATGGGCATCGCTGTCCGGGCTGGAATTGTGTTAATGAGACATGGGCATCGCTGTCCGGGCTGGCATTGTGTTAATGAGACTTGGACATCATTGGCCGGGCTGGCATTGTGTTAATGAGACATGGACATCGCTGGCCGGGCTGGCATTGTGTTAATGAGACATGGCCATCGCTGGTCGGGCTGGCATTCAGTTAATGAGACGTGAACATCTTTGGTCAGGCTGGCATTGTGTTAATGAGACATGGCCATCGCTGGTCAGGCTGGCATTCAGTTAATGAGACGTGAATATCTTTGGTCAGGCTGGCATTGTGTTAATGAGACATGGACATCGCGGTCCGGGCTGGCATTGTGTTAATGAGACATGGCCATCGCTGGCCGGGCTTGCATTGTGTTAATGAGACACGGACATCGCTGGCCGGGATGGCATTGTGTTAATGAGACATGGACATCGCTGGCCGGGCTGGCATTGTGTTAATGAGACATGTACATCGCTGTCCGGGCTGGCATTGTGTTAATGAGACATGTACATCGCTGGCCGGGATGGCATTGTGTTAATGAGACATGGGCATCGCTGTCCGGCTGGCATTGTGTTAATGAGACTTGGACATCGTTGGCCGGGCTGGCATTGTGTTAATGAGACATGGCCATCACTGGCCGGTCTGGCATTCAGTTAATGAGACGTGAACATCTTTGGTCAGGCTGGCATTGTGTTAATGAGACATGGACATCGCTGGTCGGGCTGGCATTCAGTTAATGAGACGTGAACATCTTTGGTCAGGCTGGCATTGTGTTAATGAGACATGGACATCGCTGGTCGGGCTGGCATTCAGTTAATGAGACGTGAACATCTTTGGTCAGGCTGGCATTGTGTTAATGAGACATGGACATCGCTGGCAGGGATGGCATTGTGTTAATGAGACATGGACATCGCTTGCCGGGCTGGAATTTTGTTAATGAGCCATGGGCATCGCCGTGTGGGCTGGCATTGTGTTAATGAGACATGTGCATCACTGGCTGTGATGGCATTGTGTTAATGAGACATGGGCATCGCTGTCCAGGCTGGCATTGTGTTAATGAGACATGGACACCGCTGGGCGGGCTGGCATTGTGTTAATGAGACATGGGCATCGCTGTCCAGGCTGGCATTGTGTTAATGAGACATGGACACCGCTGGGCGGGCTGGCATTGTGTTAATGAGACATGGACATCGCTGGCCGGGCTTGCATTGTGTTAATGAGACATTAACATCACTAGCCGGGCTGGCATTGTGTTAATGAGGCATGGACATCACTAGTCGGGCTGGCATTGTGTTAATGAGTCATGGGCATCGCTTGCCGGGCTGGCATTGTGTTAACGAGACATTAATATCACTAGCCGGGCTGGCATTGTGTTAATGAGACATGGGCATCGCTGGCTGGGCTGGCATTGTGTTAATGAGACATGGCCATCGCTGGCTGGGCTGGCATTGTGTTAATGAGACGTGAACATCTTTGGTCAGGCTGGCATTGTGTTAATGAGACATGGGCATCGCTGATGTGGTTGGCATTGTGTTAATGAGACATAAACATCGCTGGCCGAAATGGCATTGTGTTAATGAGACATGGGCATCGCTGTCTGGGCTGGAATTGTGTTAATGAGACATGGGCATCACTGACCGGGCTGGCATTGTGTTAATGAGACTTGGACATCGCTGGCCGGGCTGGCATTGTGTTAATGAGACGTGAACATCTTTGGTCAGGCTGGCATTGTGTTAATGAGACATGGACATCGCTGGTCGGGCTAGCATTCAGTTAATGAGACGTGAACATCTTTGGTCAGCCTGGCATTGTGTTAATGAGACATGGACATCGCTGGCCGGGATGGCATTGTGTTAATGAGACATGGGCATCGCTGGCCGGGCTGGAATTGTGTTAATGAGCCATGGGCATGGCCGTGTGGGCTGGCATTGTGTTAATGAGACATGGACATCGCTTGCCGGGCTGGCATTGTGTTAATGAGACACGGACATCACTGGCCAGGCTGGCATTGTGTTAATGAGACATGGACATCGCTGGTCGGGCTGGCATTCAGTTAATGAGACGTGAACATCTTTGGTCAGCCTGGCATTGTGTTAATGAGACATGGACATCGCTGTCCGGGCTGAAATTGTGTTAATGAGTCATGGGCATCGCTTGCCGGGCGGGCATTGTGTTAATGAGACATTAACATCTCTGGCCAGGCTGGCATTGTGTTAATGAGACATGGGCATCGCTGGCCAGGCTGGCATTGTGTTAATGAGACGTGAACATCTTTGGTCAGGCTGGCATTGTGTTAATGAGACTTGGACATCGCTGGCCGGGCTGGCATTGTGTTAATGAGACGTGAACATCTTTGGTCATGCTGGCATTGTGTTAATGAGACATGGACATCGCTGGTCGGGCTAGAATTCAGTTAATGAGACGTGAACATCTTTGGTCAGCCTGGCATTGTGTTAATGAGACATGGACATCGCTGGCCGGGATGGCATTGTGTTAATGAGACATGGGCATCGCTGGCCGGGCTGGAATTGTGTTAATGAGCCATGGGCATGGCCGTGTGGGCTGGCATTGTGTTAATGAGACATGGACATCGCTTGCCGGGCTGGCATTGTGTTAATGAGACATGGACATCGCTTGCCGGGCTGGCATTGTGTTAATGAGACACGGACATCACTGGCCAGGCTGGCATTGTGTTAATGAGACATGGACATCGCTGGTCGGGCTGGCATTCAGTTAATGAGACGTGAACACCTTTGGTCAGCCTGGCATTGTGTTAATGAGACATGGACATCGCTGTCCGGGCTGAAATTGTGTTAATGAGTCATGGGCATCGCTTGCCGGGCGGGCATTGTGTTAATGAGACATTAACATCTCTGGCCGGGCTGGCATTGTGTTAATGAGACATGGGCATCGCTGGCCAGGCTGGAATTGTGTTAATGAGACGTGAACATCTTTGGTCAGGCTGGCATTGTGTTAATGAGACTTGGACATCGCTGGCCGGGCTGGCATTGTGTTAATGAGACGTGAACATCTTTGGTCAGGCTGGCATTGTGTTAATGAGACATGGACATCGCTGGTCGGGCTAGCATTCAGTTAATGAGACGTGAACATCTTTGGTCAGCCTGGCATTGTGTTAATGAGACATGGACATCGCTGGCCGGGATGGCATTGTGTTAATGAGACATGGGCATCGCTGGCCGGGCTGGAATTGTGTTAATGAGCCATGGGCATGGCCGTGTGGGCTGGCATTGTGTTAATGAGACATGGACATCGCTTGCCGGGCTGGCATTGTGTTAATGAGACACGGACATCACTGGCCAGGCTGGCATTGTGTTAATGAGACATGGACATCGCTGGTCGGGCTGGCATTCAGTTAATGAGACGTGAACATCTTTGGTCAGCCTGGCATTGTGTTAATGAGACATGGACATCGCTGTCCGGGCTGAAATTGTGTTAATGAGTCATGGGCATCGCTTGCCGGGCGGGCATTGTGTTAATGAGACGTGAACATCTTTGGTCAGCCTGGCATTGTGTTAATGAGACATGGACATCGCTGTCCGGGCTGAAATTGTGTTAATGAGTCATGGGCATCGCTGGCCGGGCTGGAATTGTGTTAATGAGCCATGGGCATGGCCGTGTGGGCTGGCATTGTGTTAATGAGACATGGACATCGCTTGCTGGGCTGGCATTGTGTTAATGAGACACGGACATCACTGGCCAGGCTGGCATTGTGTTAATGAGACATGGACATCGCTGGTCGGGCTGAAATTGTGTTAATGAGACATGAGCATCGCTGTCCGGGCTGGCATTGTGTTAATGAGACATAGACATCGTTGGCCGGGCTGGCATTGTGTTAATGAGACATGGGCATCGCTGGCCAGGCTGGCATTGTGTTAATGAGACGTGAACATCTTTGGTCAGGCTGGCATTGTGTTAATGAGACATGGACATCGCTGGCCGGGATGGCATTGTGTTAATGAGACATGGGCATCGCTGGCCGGGCTGGAATTGTGTTAATGAGCCATGGGCATCGCTGTATGGGCTGGCATTGTGTTAATGAGACATGGGCATCGCTGATGTGGTTGGCATTGTGTTAATGAGACATAAACATCGCTGGCCGAAATGGCATTGTGTTAATGAGACATGGGCATCGCTGACCGGGCTGGCATTGTGTTAATGAGACTTGGACATCGCTGGCCGGGCTGGCATTGTGTTAATGAGACATGGACATCGCTGGTCGGGCTGGCATTCAGTTAATGAGACGTGAACATCTTTGGTCAGCCTGGCATTGTGTTAATGAGACATGGACATCGCTGTCCGGGCTGAAATTGTGTTAATGAGACATGAGCATCGCTGTCCGGGCTGGCATTGTGTTAATGAGACATAGACATCGTTGGCCGGGCTGGCATTGTGTTAATGAGACATGGGCATCGCTGGCCAGGCTGGCATTGTGTTAATGAGACGTGAACATCTTTGGTCAGGCTGGCATTGTGTTAATGAGACATGGACATCGCTGGCCGGGATGGCATTGTGTTAATGAGACATGGGCATCGCTGGCCGGGCTGGAATTGTGTTAATGAGCCATGGGCATCGCTGTATGGGCTGGCATTGTGTTAATGAGACATGGGCATCGCTGGCCGGGTTGGCATTGTTAATGAGACATGAGCATCACTTGTTGGACTGGCATTGTGTTAATGAGACATGAGCATCACTTGTTGGACTGGCAGTGTGTTAATGAGACATGGACATCGCTGGTCGGGCTGGCATTGTGTTAATGAGACATTAACATCACTAGCCGGGCTGGCATTGTGTTAATGAGGCATGGACATCACTAGTCGGGCTGGCATTGTGTTAATGAGTCATGGGCATCGCTTGCCGGGCTGGCATTGTGTTAATGAGACATTAACATCACTAGCCGGGCTGGCATTGTGTTAATGAGACATGGGCATCGCTGGCCGGGCTGGCTTTGTGTTAATGAGACACGGACATCGCTGGCCGGGCTGGCATTGTGTTAATGAGACGTGAACATCTTTGGTCAGGCTGGCATTGTGTTAATGAGACATGGACATCACTGGCCGGGCTGGAATTGTGTTAATGAGACATGGGCATCGCCGTGTGGGCTGGCATTGTGTTAATGAGACGTGAACATCTTTGGTCAGGCTGGCATTGTGTTAATGAGACATGGGCATCGTTGGCCAGGCTGGAATTGTGTTAATGAGACATGAACATCACTAGCCGGGCTGGCATTGTGTTATTGAGTCATGGGCATCGCTTGCCGGGCTGGCATTGTGTTAATGAGACATTAACATCTCTGGCCGGGCTGGCATTGTGTTAATGAGACATGGGCATCGCTGGCCGGGCTGGCATTGTGTTAATGAGACATGGGCATCGCTGATGTGGTTGGCATTGTGTTAATGAGACATAAACATCGCTGGCCGAAATGGCATTGTGTTAATGAGACATGGGCATCGCTGACCGGGCTGGCATTGTGTTAATGAGACTTGGACATCGCTGGCCGGGCTGGCATTGTGTTAATGAGACGTGAACATCTTTGGTCAGGCTGGCATTGTGTTAATGAGACATGGACATCGCTGGTCGGGCTGGCATTCAGTTAATGAGACGTGAACATCTTTGGTCAGCCTAGCATTGTGTTAATGAGACATGGACATCGCTGGCCGGGATGGCATTGTGTTAATGAGACATGGGCATCGCTGGCCGGGCTGGAATTGTGTTAATGAGCCATGGGCATGGCCGTGTGGGCTGGCATTGTGTTAATGAGACATGGGCATCGCTTGCCGGGCTGGCATTGTGTTAATGAGACATGGACATCGCTTGCCGGGCTGGCATTGTATTAATGAGACATGGACATCACTGGCCAGGCTGGCATTGTGTTAATGAGACATGGACATTGCTGGTCGGGCTGGCATTCAGTTAATGAGACGTGAACACCTTTGGTCAGCCTGGCATTGTGTTAATGAGACATGGACATCGCTGTCCGGGCTGAAATTGTGTTAATGAGACATGGGCATCGCTGTCCGGGCTGGCATTGTGTTAATGAGACATAGACATCGTTGGCCGGGCTGGCATTGTGTTAATGAGACATGGGCATCGCTGGCCAGGCTGGCATTGTGTTAATGAGACGTGAACATCTTTGGTCAGGCTGGCATTGTGTTAATGAGACATGGACATCGCTGGCCGGTATGGCATTGTGTTAATGAGACATGGGCATCGCTGGCCGGGCTGGAATTGTGTTAATGAGCCATGGGCATCGCTGTGTGGGCTGGCATTGTGTTAATGAGACTTGGACATCATTGGCCGGGCTGGCATTGTGTTAATGAGACATGGACATCGCTGGCCGGGATGGCATTGTGTTAATGAGACATGGGCATCGCTGGATGGGCTGGAATTGTGTTAATGAGACATGGGCATCGCCGTGTGGGCTGGCATTGTGTTAATGAGACATGGGCATCGCTGGCCGGGCTGGAATTGTGTTAATGAGACATGAACATCGCCGTGTGGGCTTGCATTGTGTTAATGAGACATGGACATCGCTGGCCGGGATGGCATTGTGTTAATGAGACATGGGCATCGCTGGCCGGGCTGGCATTGTGTTAATGAGACATGGGCATCGCTGGCCGGGCTGGCAGTGTTAATGAGACATGAGCATCACTTGTTGGACTGGCATTGTGTTAATGAGACATGGGCATCACTTGTTGGACTGGCAGTGTGTTAATGAGACATGGACATCGCTGGTCGGGCTGGCATTGTGTTAATGAGACATTAACATCACTAGCCGGGCTGGCATTGTGTTAATGAGGCATGGACATCACTAGTCGGGCTGGCATTGTGTTAATGAGACATTAACATCACTAGCCGGGCTGGCATTGTGTTAATGAGACATGGGCATCGCTGGCCGGGCTGGCATTGTGTTAATGAGACATGGGCATCGCTGATGTGGTTGGCATTGTGTTAATGAGACATAAACATCGCTGGCCGGGCTGGCATTGTGTTAATGAGACATTAACATCACTAGCCGGGCTGGCATTGTGTTAATGAGGCATGGACATCACTAGTCGGGCTGGCATTGTGTTAATGAGACATTAACATCACTAGCCGGGCTGGCAGTGTGTTAATGAGACATGGACATCGCTGGCCGGGCTGGCATTGTGTTAATGAGACATGGGCATCGCTGGCCAGGCTGGCATTGTGTTAATGAGACGTGAACATCTTTGGTCAGGCTGGCATTGTGTTAATGAGACATGGACATCGCTGGCCGGTATGGCATTGTGTTAATGAGACATGGGCATCGCTGGCCGGGCTGGAATTGTGTTAATGAGCCATGGGCATCGCTGTGTGGGCTGGCATTGTGTTAATGAGACTTGGACATCATTGGCCGGGCTGGCATTGTGTTAATGAGACATGGACATCGCTGGCCGGGATGGCATTGTGTTAATGAGACATGGGCATCGCTGGATGGGCTGGAATTGTGTTAATGAGACATGGGCATCGCCGTGTGGGCTGGCATTGTGTTAATGAGACATGGGCATCGCTGGCCGGGCTGGAATTGTGTTAATGAGACATGAACATCGCCGTGTGGGTTTGCATTGTGTTAATGAGACATGGACATCGCTGGCCGGGATGGCATTGTGTTAATGAGACATGGGCATCGCTGGCCGGGCTGGCATTGTGTTAATGAGACATGGGCATCGCTGGCCGGGCTGGCAGTGTTAATGAGACATGAGCATCACTTGTTGGACTGGCATTGTGTTAATGAGACATGGGCATCACTTGTTGGACTGGCAGTGTGTTAATGAGACATGGACATCGCTGGTCGGGCTGGCATTGTGTTAATGAGACATTAACATCACTAGCCGGGCTGGCATTGTGTTAATGAGGCATGGACATCACTAGTCGGGCTGGCATTGTGTTAATGAGACATTAACATCACTAGCCGGGCTGGCATTGTGTTAATGAGACATGGGCATCGCTGGCCGGGCTGGCATTGTGTTAATGAGACATGGGCATCGCTGATGTGGTTGGCATTGTGTTAATGAGACATAAACATCGCTGGCCGGGCTGGCATTGTGTTAATGAGACATTAACATCACTAGCCGGGCTGGCATTGTGTTAATGAGGCATGGACATCACTAGTCGGGCTGGCATTGTGTTAATGAGACATTAACATCACTAGCCGGGCTGGCAGTGTGTTAATGAGACATGGACATCGCTGGCCGGGCTGGCATTGTGTTAATGAGACATGGGCATCGCTGGCCGGGCTGGCAGTGTTAATGAGACATGAACATCACTTGTTGGACTGGCATTGTGTTAATGAGACATGAGCATCACTTGTTGGACTGGCAGTGTGTTAATGAGACATGGACATCGCTGGTCGGGCTGGCATTGTGTTAATGAGACATGGACATCACTGGCCGGGCTGGCATTGTGTTAATGAGGCATGAACATCGCCTGCCGGGATGGCATTGTGTTAATGAGACATGAACATCACTAGCCGGGCTGGCATTGTGTTAATGAGACATGGGCATCGCTGGCCGGGCTGGCTTTGTGTTAATGAGACATGGCCATCGCTGGCTGGGCTGGCATTGTGTTAATGAGACGTGAACATCTTTGGTCAGGCTGGCATTGTGTTAATGAGACTTGGACATCACTGGCCGGGCTGGAATTGTGTTAATGAGACATGGGCATCGCTGGCCGGGCTGGCATTGTGTTAATGAGACGTGAACATCTTTGGTCAGGCTGGCATTGTGTTAATGAGACATGGGCATCGCTGGCCAGGCTGGAATTGTGTTAATGAGACATGAACATCACTAGCCGGGCTGGTATTGTGTTATTGAGTCATGGGCATCGCTTGCCGGGCTGGCATTGTGTTAATGAGACATTAACATCTCTGGCCGGGCTGGCATTGTGTTAATGAGACATGGGCATCGCTGGCTGGGCTGGCATTGTGTTAATGAGACATGGGCATCGCTGATGTGGTTGGCATTGTGTTAATGAGACATAAACATCGCTGGCCGGAATGGCATTGTGTTAATGAGACATGGGCATCGCTGTCTGGGCTGGAATTGTGTTAATGAGACATGGGCATCGCTGACCGGGCTGGCATTGTGTTAATGAGACTTGGACATCGCTGGCCGGGATGGCATTGTGTTAATGAGACATGGACATAACTTGCCGGGCTGGCATTGTGTTAATGAGACATGGACATCGCTTGCCAGGCTGGCATTGTGTTAATGAGACATGGGCATCGCTTGCCGGGCTGGCATTGTGTTAATGAGACATGGGCATCGCTGGCCGGGCTGGCATTGTGTTAATGAGACGTGAACATCTTTGGTCAGGCTGGCATTGTGTTAATGAGACATGGACATCGCTGGTCGGGCTGGCATTCAGTTAATGAGACGTGAACATCTTTGGTCAGCCTGGCATTGTGTTAATGAGACATGGGCATCGCTGGCCGGGCTGGAATTGTGTTAATGAGCCATGGGCATGGCCGTGTGGGCTGGCATTGTGTTAATGAGACATGGACATCGCTTGCCGGGCTGGCATTGTGTTAATGAGTCATGGGCATCGCTTGCCGGGCTGGCATTGTGTTAATGAGACATGGGCATCGCTGGCCGGGCTGGCATTCAGTTAATGAGAAGAGAACATCTTTGGTCAGTCTGGCATTGTGTTAATGAGACATGGACATCGCTGGCCGGGATGGCATTGTGTTAATGAGACATGGGCATCGCTGGCTGGGCTGGCATTGTGTTAATGAGACATGGGCATAGCTGGCCGGGCTGGAATTGTTTTAATGAGACATGAACATCGCCATGTGGGCTGGCATTGTGTTAATGAGACATGAGCATCACTTGTTGGACTGGCATTATGTTAATGAGACATTAACATCACTAGCCGGGCTGGCATTGTGTTAATGAGACATGGGCATCACTGGCCGGGCTGGCATTGTGTTAATGAGACATGGACATCGCCGTGTGGGCTGGCATTGTGTTAATGAGACATGGACATCGCTGGCCGGGCTGGCATTGTGTTAATGAGACATGGACATCGCTGGCCGGGCTGGCATTGTGTTAATGAGACGTGAACATCTTTGGTCAGGCTGGCATTGTGTTAATGAGACATGGACATCACTGGCCGGGATGGCATTGTGTTATTGAGACATGGGAATCTCTGGCCGGGCTGGCATTGTGTTAATGAGACATGGGCATCGCTGTGTGGGCTGGCATTGTGTTAATGAGACATGGACATCGCTGGCCGGGATGGCATTGTGTTAATGAGACATGGGAATCTCTGGCCGGGCTGGCATTGTGTTAATGAGACATTAACAGCTCTGGCCGGGCTGGCATTGCGTTAATGAGACATGGGCATCGCTCGCCGGGTTGGCATTGTGTTAATGAGACATGGACATCACTGGCTAGGCTGGCATTGTGTTAATGAGACTTGGACATCGTTGGCCGGGCTGGCATTGTGTTAATGACACATGGGCATCGCTGATCGGGTTGGCATTGTGTTAATGAGACATGTACATCGCTGGCCGGGCTGACATTGTGTTAATGAGACATGGATATCGCTGGCCGGGCTGGCATTGTGTTAATGAGACATGGGCATTGCTGATTGGGATGGCATTGTGTTAATGATACATGAACATCTTTGGTCAGGATGGCATTGTGTTAATGACACATGAACATCGCTGATCAGGTTGGCATTGTGTTAATGTGACATGGACATCGCTGTGTGGGCTGGCATTGTGTTAATGAGACATGGACATCGCTGATGTGGCTGGCATTGTGTTAATGAGACATGAACATCACTGACCGGGCATCGCTAGCCGGGCTGGCATTATGTTAATTAGACATGGAAATTGCGGCCGGGCTGGCATTGTGTTAATGAGACATGGACATCGCTGTGTGGGCTGGCATTGTGTTAATGAGACATGAACATTGCTGATTGGGTTGGCATTGTGTTAATGAGACATGGGTACCGCTGACCGGGCTGGCATTGTATTAATGAGACATGAACTTCTTTAGTCAGGGTGGCATTGTGCTAATGACACATGAACATTGCTGATTGGGTTGGCATTGTGTTAATGAGACATGGGCATCGCTGGCCGGGCTGGCAGTGTGTTAATGACACATGAACATCGCTGTGGGGGCTGGCATTGTGTTAATGAGACATGAACATCATTGGTCAGGCTGGCATTGTGTTATTGAGACATGGGCATCGCTGGCCGGGCTGGCATTGTGTTAATAAGACATGGGCATCGCTGGCCGGGCTGGCTTTGTGTTAATGAGACATGGACACCTTTGACTGGGCTGGCATTGTGTTAATGAGACATGGGCATCGCTGATCAGGTTGGCATTGTCTTAATGAGACATGAACATCACTGGCCGGGCTTGCATTGTGTTAATGAGACATGGACATCATTCACCGGGATGGCATTGTGTTAATGAGACGTGGGCATCGCTGGCCGGGCTGGCATTATGTTAATGAGACATGAACATCACTGGCCAGGCTGGCATTGTGTTAATGACACATGGACATCACTGGCCGGGCTGGCATTGTGTTAATGAGACATAGGCATCATGCTTTAACCATTCTATGAAAGAATTGTAACTTGTGTCGCACTTCCCATGGCCAAGGGAGTCCCAAGGCCCCATCAATTATTTCCACTGGAGAGTGAAACTAGAACTACGGGGGCATCGCCCCAAAATAAGGGGGGACCAGGTTTGGGACTGAGCTGTGGTGGCACAGGGATGTGAATCTGTGGGATTCCCCACCCACTGAAACAGTTGGGGCTGCCTCGTTGAATGTTTTTCAGGCAAAGGTGGATAGATTTTTGAACAGTGAAGGAGCTAAGGATTATGGTGGGTAAGTGGAGTTGAGTCGGTGAAAAGAACAGCCATGACCTATTGAATGGTGGGCAGGCTCGAAGGAGCAGATGGCCTACTCCTGCTTTTGGTTGTTATGTTACGATGCTGTGGTGTGCAGGCCCCTAAGTGCAACCGCATCGCAGGGAAGAGTATAAAAGAGGGGACAATGGCTCTCATTAGTAAAGTATGGTGATAATCATGGGAACTATTAATCTACAGTTAAACTGAAAATTTCAGGTGAGCAGAGGAAGCCGAGACAAGGAGGCCATATAAAGTTTACTGGATAGTTTCTTCGCGCAGTGGGGTGTCATGGTGGCTCACATCACTCGGTTCAACTCCAGCCTTGGGTGACTGTCTGGAGTTTGCACATTATCCCCATGTCTGTGTGGGTTTGCTCCGGTTTCCTCCCACAGTCCAAAGATGTGCAGGTCAGGTGAATTGGCCGTGCTAAATTGCTCATCGAGTTAGGTGAAGGGGTAAATGTAGGGAATGGGTCTGGGTGGGTTGCGCTTCGGCGGGTCGGTGTGGACTTGTTGGGCCGAGGGGCCTGTTTCCACGCTGTAAGTAATCTAAGTAATCTAATGGAATGTGTAGGGTTCTGGGATTGGCCATGCTAAGTTGCCCATAGTATTCAGGGATGTGTCAGTTCGTCTGGAGTAAATGTAAAATAATAGGGTAGAGGAATGGGATACTCTTCGGAGGATTGGTGTGGACCACACTGCAGGGATTTAATGAGTATACCCACTGGAGCCAACCAGAGAACAGGCAACCCTATATCTGAGCTGGAAGCTAGAGAGGAGTGAGAAAGGTGGGAAAATACACTGAGATTGTGATGGTAAACTGAAATGGATATTGAACCGATAGGTAGGTGAAATAGCAGAAGAGTTTTCCAACTTCAAAAAAATCAAACGCTGCACATTTTTTGCTGTACCAGACAGTGTTGTTCTCGAAATAGTGAGGGAGGGATTTTTGTGAATGAATGATGCTAGGAGTTTCAGAGTTAAGAAACTGTTTACTAACAGCCCTCTGATTGGATGAGCGGCAGAATGTAGTTACAGAGCTGTTAAGTGCAAAGGCGTTCAGAGCCTGTGAACTGAAAACATATATCTCTCCCCACCACCCCCACCCCCTCCCTCCTTCTCTCTCTCTCTCCCTCCCTCCCTCCCTCTCTCTCTCTCTCTCTCTCTCTCCCCCCTCTCTCCCTCCCTCTCTCTCTCACTCTCTCTCTCCCTCCCTCTCTCTCTCCCTCCCTCCCTCTCACTCTCTCCCCCTCCATCTCTCTCTCCCTCCCTCTCTCTCCCTCTCTCTCTCCCTCCCTCCCCTCCCTCCCTCTCTCTCTCTCTCCCTCCCTCCCTCCCTCTCTCTCTCTCTCTCACTCCCTCCCTCACCCCCTCTCTCTCCCTCCCTCTCTCTCTCTCCCCCTCCCTCTCTTTCTCTCTCTCTCTCTCTCTCCCTCCCTCTCCCTCCCTCCCTCCCTCTCTCTCTCTCTCTCTCTCCCTCCCTCCCTCTCTCTCTCTCTCTCTCCCTCCCTCCCTCCCTCTCTCTCTCTCTCTCTCTCTCCCTCCCTCCATGGGGACGAAGACAGAAAAGGCAAGGGAGCTTCATAGAAAGAAGTCTGAACAAGGAGAGATCTGGATCCGCGAATCAAATATTGCAAATAACGTTCGCTTTACACACAGCAGGGGTCCATATGAACAAGGAACGTGAAAACGCCACTCAGCCCCTCGAGTCTGCTACTCCACTCCATATGATCATGGCTGATCTTATTTTAACATCAACCCTACATTTTAACATCCCACGATAATCTTTCATCACTTTGGTCAATGAACATATGTACAAGGAACAAGAATCATCACTGCTGAAATCCAAAGGAATTATGAGGGACTCTTTACTCCACATTTTGTCATCTGGACTTTTGATCTCCGAATTGCCTTTAATCTGTTTGTATTTTTTTCCCAACCATAATATGTTTCAAACCATCCGTATTTTATTTTCATCATGAATGTGTGTGTGGATTTGGGGTGTAGTTTAAATTGTACAGTAGCGGATTTCATATTATTTATTTAGTCTACCATCTGTTAAGTATATTTGAATAAACAAGGTTACTTTCTTATTGACGATGATGAAACCTGGTGGGAATAACTTTTGTTTTGAATAGCAGTGAGTCAGACGATTGGTCATCTCAGTGGTCTCTTTGGGATTTACACATTTTGTGCAGGTTGAGGAATAGTAGGGCATGGATATTGACACACACTTCCCAGTTGGATCATGGACATTGACCCACACTTCCTGGTTAGATCACGGATATTGACACACACTTCCCAGTTAGATCATGGATAATGAAATACACTTCCCGGTTAGATCATGGATAATGACACACACTTCCTGGTTAGATCATGGACATCGACACACACTTCCCAGTTAGATCATGGATATTGGCACACAGTTCCTAGTTAGATCATGGACATTGGCATACACTTCCCAGTTAGATCATGGATATTGACACACACCTCCGAGTGAGATCATGTATAATGACATACACTTCCTAGTTTGATCATGGACATTGGCACACACTTGCCAGTTAGATCATGGATATTGACATACACTTCCCGGTTAGATCATGGACATTGGCACACACTTCCCAGTTAGATCATGGATACTGATACACACTTACCAGTTAGATCATGGATAATGACACACTTCCCAGTTAGATCATGGATATTGACATACACTTCGTAGTTAGATCATGGACATTGGCACACACATCCCGGTTAGATCATGGATATTGGCACACACTTCCCAGTTAGATCATGGACATTGGGACACACTGCCCAGTTAGATCATGGACATTGACACACACTTCCCAGTTAGATCATGGATATAGACACACACTTCCCAGTTAGATCATGGTCATTGACATACACTTCCTAGTTAGATCATGGGTATTGGCACACACTTCCCAGTTAGATCATGGACATTGGCACACTCTTCCCAGTTAGATCATGAATATTGGGACACACTTCCCAGTTAGATCATGGACATTGACACACACTTCCCAGTTAGATCATGTACATGGGCACACACTTCCTAGTTGGATCATGGATATTGACACACACTTCCCGGTTAGAGCATGGATATTGGCAACCACTTCCCGGTTAGATCATGGACATTGGCACACACTTCCCAGTTATACCATGGATTTTGGCACGCACTTCCCGGTTAGATCATGGACATTGACACACACTTCCAAGTTAGATCATGGCTAATGGCACATACTTCCCGGTTAGATCATGGACATTGACACACACTTCCCAGTTAGGTCATGGATATTGGCACACATTTCCCAGCTAGATCATGGATAATGACACACACTTCCCGGTTAAATCATGGATATTGAAACACACTTCACAGTTAGATCATGGATAATGACACACACTTCCCAGTTAGATCATGGATATTGACACACACTTCCCAGTTAGATCAAGGACATTGACACACACTTCCCACTTAGATCATGGATATTGACACACACTTCCCAGTTAGATCATGGATATTGACAAACGCTTCACACTTAGATCATGGTCATTGACACAAACTTCCCAGTAACATCATGGATATTGGCACACAGTTCACAGTTAGATCATGGACATTGGCACACACTTCCCAGTTAGATCATGGATACTGATACACACTTACCAGTTAGATCATGGATAATGACACACTTCCCAGTTAGATCATGGATATTGACATACACTTCGTAGTTAGATCATGGACATTGGCACACACATCCCGGTTAGATCATGGATATTGGCACACACTTCCCAGTTAGATCATGGACATTGGGACACACTGCCCAGTTAGATCATGGACATTGACACACACTTCCCAGTTAGATCATGGATATAGACACACACTTCCCAGTTAGATCATGGTCATTGACATACACTTCCTAGTTAGATCATGGGTATTGGCACACACTTCCCAGTTAGATCATGGACATTGGCACACTCTTCCCAGTTAGATCATGAATATTGGGACACACTTCCCAGTTAGATCATGGACATTGACACACACTTCCCAGTTAGATCATGTACATGGGCACACACTTCCTAGTTGGATCATGGATATTGACACACACTTCCCGGTTAGAGCATGGATATTGGCAACCACTTCCCGGTTAGATCATGGACATTGGCACACACTTCCCAGTTATACCATGGATTTTGGCACGCACTTCCCGGTTAGATCATGGACATTGACACACACTTCCAAGTTAGATCATGGCTAATGGCACATACTTCCCGGTTAGATCATGGACATTGACACACACTTCCCAGTTAGGTCATGGATATTGGCACACATTTCCCAGCTAGATCATGGATAATGACACACACTTCCCGGTTAAATCATGGATATTGAAACACACTTCACAGTTAGATCATGGATAATGACACACACTTCCCAGTTAGATCATGGATATTGACACACACTTCCCAGTTAGATCAAGGACATTGACACACACTTCCCACTTAGATCATGGATATTGACACACACTTCCCAGTTAGATCATGGATAATGACACACACTTCCCGGTTAAATCATGCATATTGAAACACACTTCCCAGTTAGATCATGGATATTGACACACACTTCCAAGTTAGATCATGGATAATGACACACACTTCCCAGTTAGATCATCGACATTGACACACACTTCACAGTTAGATCATGGATATTGACACACACTTCACAGTTAGATCATGGATAATGACACACACTTCCCAGTTAGATCATGGATATTGACACACACTTCACAGTTAGATCATGGATAATGAAACACACTTCCCAGTTAGATCATGGATATTGACACACACTTCACAGTTAGATCATGGATAATGACACACACTTCCCAGTTAGATCATGGATAATGACACACACTTCCCAGTTAGATCAAGGACATTGACACACACTTCCCACTTAGATCATGGATATTGACACACACTTCCCAGTTAGATCATGGATAATGACACACACTTCCCGGTTAAATCATGCATATTGAAACACACTTCCCAGTTAGATCATGGATATTGACACACACTTCCAAGTTAGATCATGGATAATGACACACACATCCCGGTTAGATCATGAATATTGACACTCACTTCCCAGTTAGATCATGGACATTGGCACACACTTCCTAGTTAGATCATGGATATTTGCACACACTTCCTAGTTAGATCATGGACATTGACTCACAGTTCCCAGTTAGATCATGGATATTGACAAACGCTTCACACTTAGATCATGGTCATTGACACAAACTTCCCAGTAACATCATGGATATTGGCACACAGTTCACAGTTAGATCATGGACATTGGCACACACTTCCCAGTTACCTCATGGATATTGACATACACTTCCCAGTTAGATCATGGATATTGGCACACACTTCCCAGTTAGATCATGGATATTGGCACACACTTCCCAGTTAGATCATGGACATTGGCACACACTTGCCAGTTAGATCATAGATATTGACATACACTTCCCAGTTAGATCATGGACATTGGCACACACTTCCCAGTTAGATCATGGATACTGACACACACTTACCAGTTAGATCATGGATATTGACACACACTTCCCAGTTAGATCGTGGATATTAACATACACTTCCTAGTTAGATCATGGACATTGACACACACTTCCTGGTTAAATCATGGACATTGGCACACACTTCCCAGTTAGATCATGGACATTGGCACACACTTCCCAGTTAGATCATGGACATTGACACACACTTCCAAGTTAGATCATGGATATTGACACAAACTTCCCGGTTAGATCATGGACATTGGCACACACTTCCCAGTTAGATCATGGATATTGACACACACTTCCCGGTTACCACATGGATATTGACATACACTTCCCAGTTAGATCATGGATATTGGCACATACTTCCCGGTTACCACATGGATATTGACATACACTTCCCAGTTAGATCATGGACATTGGCACACACTTACCAGTTAGATCATGGATATTGGGACACACTTCCCAGTTAGATCATGGACATTGGGACACATTGCCCAGTTAGATCATGGACATTGACACACACTTCCCGGTTGGATCATGGATATTGACACACACTTCCCAGTTAGATCACAGATATTGGCACACACTTCCTAGTTAGATCATGGACATTGACACACACTTCCCAGTTAGATCATGGATAATGAAATACACTTCCCGGTTAGATCATGGATAATGACACACACTTCCTGGTTAGATCATGGACATCGACACACACTTCCCAGTTAGATCATGGATATTGGCACACAGTTCCTAGTTAGATCATGGACATTGGCATACACTTCCCGGTTGGATCATGGATATTGACACACACTTCCCAGTTAGATCATGGATATTGACACACACTTCCTAGTTAGATCATGGACATTGACACACACTTCCCGGTTAGATCATGGATATTGACATACAATTCCCAGTTAGATCATGGACATTGACACACACTTCCCGGTTGGATCATGGATATTGACACACACTTCCCAGTTAGATCATGGACATTGACACACACATCCCGGTTAGATCATGGATATTGACATACAATTCCCACTTAGATCATGGACATTGACACACACTTCCCGGTTGGATCATGGATATTGACACACACTTCCTAGTTAGATCATGGACATTGGCACACACTTCCCAGTTAGATCATGGATATTGACATACACTTCCCAGTTATATCACGGATATTGGCAGACACTTCCCAGTATCATCATGGATATTGGCACACACTTCTGTGTGAGATCATGGATAAAGACATACACTCCCCAGTTACCTCATGGATATTGACATACACTTCCCAGTTAGATCATGGATATTGGCACACACTTCCCAGTTAGATCATGGACATTGGCACACACTTGCCAGTTAGATCATAGATATTGACATACACTTCCCAGTTAGATCATGGACATTGGCACACACTTCCCAGTTAGATCATGGACATTGACACACACTTCCCAGTTAGGTCATGGATATTGGCACACATTTCCCAGCTAGATCATGGATAATGACACACACTTCCCGGTTAAATCATGGATATTGAAACACACTTCACAGTTAGATCATGGATAATGACACACACTTCCCAGTTAGATCATGGATATTGACACACACTTCCCAGTTAGATCAAGGACATTGACACACACTTCCCACTTAGATCATGGATATTGACACACACTTCCCAGTTAGATCATGGATAATGACACACACTTCCCGGTTAAATCATGCATATTGAAACACACTTCCCAGTTAGATCATGGATATTGACACACACTTCCAAGTTAGATCATGGATAATGACACACACTTCCCAGTTAGATCATCGACATTGACACACACTTCACAGTTAGATCATGGATATTGACACACACTTCACAGTTAGATCATGGATAATGACACACACTTCCCAGTTAGATCATAGATATTGACACACACTTCACAGTTAGATCATGGATAATGAAACACACTTCGCAGTTAGATCATGGATATTGACACACACTTCACAGTTAGATCATGGATAATGACACACACTTCCCAGTTAGATCATGGATATTGACACACACTTCCCAGTTAGATCAAGGACATTGACACACACTTCCCACTTAGATCATGGATATTGACACACACTTCCCAGTTAGATCATGGATAATGACACACACTTCCCGGTTAAATCATGCATATTGAAACACACTTCCCAGTTAGATCATGGATATTGACACACACTTCCAAGTTAGATCATGGATAATGACACACACATCCCGGTTAGATCATGAATATTGACACTCACTTCCCAGTTAGATCATGGACATTGGCACACACTTCCTAGTTAGATCATGGATATTTGCACACACTTCCTAGTTAGATCATGGACATTGACTCACAGTTCCCAGTTAGATCATGGATATTGACAAACGCTTCACACTTAGATCATGGTCATTGACACAAACTTCCCAGTAACATCATGGATATTGGCACACAGTTCACAGTTAGATCATGGACATTGGCACACACTTCCCAGTTACCTCATGGATATTGACATACACTTCCCAGTTAGATCATGGATATTGGCACACACTTCCCAGTTAGATCATGGATATTGGCACACACTTCCTAGTTAGATCATGGACATTGGCACACACTTGCCAGTTAGATCATAGATATTGACATACACTTCCCAGTTAGATCATGGACATTGGCACACACTTCCCAGTTAGATCATGGATATTGACACACACTTACCAGTTAGATCATGGATATTGACACACACTTCCCAGTTAGATCGTGGATATTAACATACACTTCCTAGTTAGATCATGGACATTGACACACACTTCCTGGTTAAATCATGGACATTGGCACACACTTCCCAGTTAGATCATGGACATTGGCACACACTTCCAAGTTAGATCATGGATACTGACACAAACTTCCCGGTTAGATCATGGACATTGGCACACACTTCCCAGTTAGATCATGGATATTGACACACACTTCCCGGTTACCACATGGATATTGACATACACTTCCCAGTTAGATCATGGATATTGGCACATACTTCCCGGTTACCACATGGATATTGACATACACTTCCCAGTTAGATCATGGACATTGGCACACACTTACCAGTTAGATCATGGATATTGGGACACACTTCCCAGTTAGATCATGGACATTGGGACACATTGCCCAGTTAGATCATGGACATTGACACACACTTCCCGGTTGGATCATGGATATTGACACACACTTCCCAGTTAGATCACAGATATTGGCACACACTTCCTAGTTAGATCATGGACATTGACACACACTTCCCGGTTAGATCATGGATATTGACATACAATTCCCAGTTAGATCATGGACATTGACACACACTTACCGGTTGGATCATGGATATTGACACACACTTCCCAGTTAGATCATGGATATTGACACACACTTCCTAGTTAGATCATGGACATTGACACACACTTCCCGGTTAGATCATGGATATTGACATACAATTCCCAGTTAGATCATGGACATTGACACACACTTCCCGGTTGGATCATGGATATTGACACACACTTCCCAGTTAGATCATGGACATTGACACACACATCCCGGTTAGATCATGGATATTGACATACAATTCCCAGTTAGATCATGGACATTGACACACACTTCCCGGTTGGATCATGGATATTGACACACACTTCCTAGTTAGATCATGGACATTGGCACACACTTCCCAGTTAGATCATGGATATTGACATACACTTCCCAGTTAGATCATGGATATTGGCACACACTTCCCAGTATCATCATGGATATTGGCACACACTTCTGTGTGAGATCATGGATAAAGACATACACTCCCCAGTTACCTCATGGATATTGACATACACTTCCCAGTTAGATCATGGATATTGGCACACACTTCCCAGTTAGATCATGGACATTGGCACACACTTGCCAGTTAGATCATGGATATTGACATACACTTCCCAGTTAGATCATGGACATTGGCACACACTTCCCAGTTAGATCATGGACATTGACACACACTTCCCAGTTAGGTCATGGATATTGGCACACATTTCCCAGCTAGATCATGGATAATGACACACACTTCCCGGTTAAATCATGGATATTGAAACACACTTCACAGTTGGATCATGGATAATGACACACACTTCCCAGTTAGATCATGGATATTGACACACACTTCCCAGTTAGATCAAGGACATTGACACACACTTCCCACTTAGATCATGGATATTGACACACACTTCCCAGTTAGATCATGGATAATGACACACACTTCCCGGTTAAATCATGCATATTGAAACACACTTCCCAGTTAGATCATGGATATTGACACACACTTCCAAGTTAGATCATGGATAATGACACACACTTCCCAGTTAGATCATCGACATTGACACACACTTCACAGTTAGATCATGGATATTGACACACACTTCACAGTTAGATCATGGATAATGAAACACACTTCCCAGTTAGATCATGGATATTGACACACACTTCACAGTTAGATCATGGATAATGAAACACACTTCCCAGTTAGATCATGGATATTGACACACACTTCACAGTTAGATCATGGATAATGACACACACTTCCCAGTTAGATCATGGATATTGACACACACTTCCCAGTTAGATCAAGGACATTGACACACACTTCCCACTTAGATCATGGATATTGACACACACTTCCCAGTTAGATCATGGATAATGACACACACTTCCCGGTTAAATCATGCATATTGAAACACACTTCCCAGTTAGATCATGGATATTGACACACACTTCCAAGTTAGATCATGGATAATGACACACACATCCCGGTTAGATCATGAATATTGACACTCACTTCCCAGTTAGATCATGGACATTGGCACACACTTCCTAGTTAGATCATGGATATTTGCACACATTTCCTAGTTAGATCATGGACATTGACACACACTTCCCGGTTAGATCATGGATATTGACATACAATTCCCAGTTAGATCATGGACATTGACACACACTTCCCGGTTGGATCATGGATATTGACACACACTTCCCAGTTAGATCATGGACATTGACACACACATCCCGGTTAGATCATGGATATTGACATACAATTCCCAGTTAGATCATGGACATTGACACACACTTCCCGGTTGGATCATGGATATTGACACTCACTTCCCAGTTAGATCATGGACATTGGCACACACTTCCTAGTTAGATCATGGATATTTGCACACACTTCCTAGTTAGATCATGGACATTGACTCACAGTTCCCAGTTAGATCATGGATATTGACAAACGCTTCACACTTAGATCATGGTCATTGACACAAACCTCCCAGTAACATCATGGATATTGGCACACAGTTCACAGTTAGATCATGGACATTGGCACACACTTCCCAGTTACCTCATGGATATTGAAATACACTTCCCAGTTAGATCATGGATATTGGCACACACTTCCCAGTTAGATCATGGATATTGGCACACACTTCCTAGTTAGATCATGGACATTGGCACACACTTGCCAGTTAGATCATAGATATTGACATACACTTCCCAGTTAGATCATGGACATTGGCACACACTTCCCAGTTAGATCATGGATACTGACACACACTTACCAGTTAGATCATGGATATTGACACACACTTCCCAGTTAGATCGTGGATATTAACATACACTTCCTAGTTAGATCATGGACATTGACACACACTTCCTGGTTAAATCATGGACATTGGCACACACTTCCCAGTTAGATCATGGACATTGGCACACACTTCCAAGTTAGATCATGGATACTGACACAAACTTCCCGGTTAGATCATGGACATTGGCACACACTTCCCAGTTAGATCATGGATATTGACACACACTTCCCGGTTACCACATGGATATTGACATACACTTCCCAGTTAGATCATGGATATTGGCACATACTTCCCGGTTACCACATGGATATTGACATACACTTCCCAGTTAGATCATGGACATTGGCACACACTTACCAGTTAGATCATGGATATTGGGACACACTTCCCAGTTAGATCATGGACATTGGGACACATTGCCCAGTTAGATCATGGACATTGACACACACTTCCCGGTTGGATCATGGATATTGACACACACTTCCCAGTTAGATCACAGATATTGGCACACACTTCCTAGTTAGATCATGGACATTGACACACACTTCCCGGTTAGATCATGGATATTGACATACAATTCCCAGTTAGATCATGGACATTGACACACACTTACCGGTTGGATCATGGATATTGACACACACTTCCCAGTTAGATCATGGATATTGACACACACTTCCTAGTTAGATCATGGACATTGACACACACTTCCCGGTTAGATCATGGATATTGACATACAATTCCCAGTTAGATCATGGACATTGACACACACTTCCCGGTTGGATCATGGATATTGACACACACTTCCCAGTTAGATCATGGACATTGACACACACATCCCGGTTAGATCATGGATATTGACATACAATTCCCAGTTAGATCATGGACATTGACACACACTTCCCGGTTGGATCATGGATATTGACACACACTTCCTAGTTAGATCATGGACATTGGCACACACTTCCCAGTTAGATCATGGATATTGACATACACTTCCCAGTTAGATCATGGATATTGGCACACACTTCCCAGTATCATCATGGATATTGGCACACACTTCTGTGTGAGATCATGGATAAAGACATACACTCCCCAGTTACCTCATGGATATTGACATACACTTCCCAGTTAGATCATGGATATTGGCACACACTTCCCAGTTAGATCATGGACATTGGCACACACTTGCCAGTTAGATCATAGATATTGACATACACTTCCCAGTTAGATCATGGACATTGGCACACACTTCCCAGTTAGATCATGGACATTGACACACACTTCCCAGTTAGGTCATGGATATTGGCACACATTTCCCAGCTAGATCATGGATAATGACACACACTTCCCGGTTAAATCATGGATATTGAAACACACTTCACAGTTGGATCATGGATATTGACACACACTTCCCAGTTAGATCATGGATATTGACACACACTTCCCAGTTAGATCATGGACATTGACACACACTTCCCACTTAGATCATGGATATTGACACACACTTCCCAGTTAGATCATGGATAATGACACACACTTCCCGGTTAAATCATGCATATTGAAACACACTTCCCAGTTAGATCATGGATATTGACACACACTTCCAAGTTAGATCATGGATAATGACACACACTTCCCAGTTAGATCATCGACATTGACACACACTTCACAGTTAGATCATGGATATTGACACACACTTCACAGTTAGATCATGGATAATGAAACACACTTCCCAGTTAGATCATGGATATTGACACACACTTCACAGTTAGATCATGGATAATGAAACACACTTCCCAGTTAGATCATGGATATTGACACACACTTCACAGTTAGATCATGGATAATGACACACACTTCCCAGTTAGATCATGGATATTGACACACACTTCCCAGTTAGATCAAGGACATTGACACACACTTCCCACTTAGATCATGGATATTGAGACACACTTCCCAGTTAGATCATGGATAATGACACACACTTCCCGGTTAAATCATGCATATTGAAACACACTTCCCAGTTAGATCATGGATATTGACACACACTTCCAAGTTAGATCATGGATAATGACACACACATCCCGGTTAGATCATGAATATTGACACTCACTTCCCAGTTAGATCATGGACATTGGCACACACTTCCTAGTTAGATCATGGATATTTGCACACATTTCCTAGTTAGATCATGGACATTGACTCACAGTTCCCAGTTAGATCATGGATATTGACAAACGCTTCACACTTAGATCATGGTCATTGACACAAACTTCCCAGTAACATCATGGATATTGGCACACAGTTCACAGTTAGATCATGGACATTGGCACACACTTCCCAGTTACCTCATGGATATTGACATACACTTCCCAGTTAGATCATGGATATTGGCACACACTTCCCAGTTAGATCATGGATATTGGCACACACTTCCTAGTTAGATCATGGACATTGGCACACACTTGCCAGTTAGATCATAGATATTGACATACACTTCCCAGTTAGATCATGGACATTGGCACACACTTCCCAGTTAGATCATGGATACTGACACACACTTACCAGTTAGATCATGGATATTGACACACACTTCCCAGTTAGATCGTGGATATTAACATACACTTCCTAGTTAGATCATGGACATTGACACACACTTCCTGGTTAAATCATGGACATTGGCACACACTTCCCAGTTAGATCATGGACATTGGCACACACTTCCCAGTTAGATCATGGACATTGACACACACTTCCAAGTTAGATCATGGATACTGACACAAACTTCCCGGTTAGATCATGGACATTGGCACACACTTCCCAGTTAGATCATGGATATTGACACACACTTCCCGGTTACCACATGGATATTGACATACACTTCCCAGTTAGATCATGGATATTGGCACATACTTCCCGGTTACCACATGGATATTGACATACACTTCCCAGTTAGATCATGGACATTGGCACACACTTACCAGTTAGATCATGGATATTGGGACACACTTCCCAGTTAGATCATGGACATTGGGACACATTGCCCAGTTAGATCATGGACATTGACACACACTTCCCGGTTGGATCATGGATATTGACACACACTTCCCAGTTAGATCACAGATATTGGCACACACTTCCTAGTTAGATCATGGACATTGACACACACTTCCCGGTTAGATCATGGATATTGACATACAATTCCCAGTTAGATCATGGACATTGACACACATTTCCCGGTTGGATCATGGATATTGACACACACTTCCCAGTTAGATCATGGATATTGACACACACTTCCTAGTTAGATCATGGACATTGACACACACTTCCCGGTTAGATCATGGATATTGACATACAATTCCCAGTTAGATCATGGACATTGACACACACTTCCCGGTTGGATCATGGATATTGACACACACTTCCCAGTTAGATCATGGACATTGACACACACATCCCGGTTAGATCATGGATATTGACATACAATTCCCAGTTAGATCATGGACATTGACACACACTTCCCGGTTGGATCATGGATATTGACACACACTTCCTAGTTAGATCATGGACATTGGCACACACTTCCCAGTTAGATCATGGATATTGACATACACTTCCCAGTATCATCATGGATATTGGCACACACTTCTGTGTGAGATCATGGATAAAGACATACACTCCCCAGTTACCTCATGGATATTGACATACACTTCCCAGTTAGATCATGGATATTGGCACACACTTCCCAGTTAGATCATGGACATTGGCACACACTTGCCAGTTAGATCATAGATATTGACATACACTTCCCAGTTAGATCATGGACATTGGCACACACTTCCCAGTTAGATCATGGACATTGACACACACTTCCCAGTTAGATCATGGACATTGGCACACACTTCCCGGTTAGATCATGGATATTGGCACATACTTCCCAGTCAGATCATGGACATTGGCACACACTTGCCAGTTAGATCATAGATATTGACATACACTTCCCAGTTAGATCATGGATATTGGCACACACTTCCCAGTTAGATCATGGACATTGGCACACACTTGCCAGTTAGATCATAGATATTGACATACACTTCCCAGTTCGATCATGGACATTGGGACACATTGCCCAGTTAGATCATGGATATTGACACACACTTCCCAGTCAGATCATGGATATTGATATAAACTTCCCAGTTAGATCATGGATATAGACACACACTTCCCAGTTAGATCATGGACATTGACATACACTTCCTAGTTAGATCATGGGTAATGGCACACACTTCCCAGTTAGATCATGGACATTGGCACACACTTCCCAGTTAGATCATGGATATTGGGACACACTTCCCAGTTAGATCATGGATGTTGACATACACTTCCCAGTTAGATCATGGACATTGACACACACTTCCAAGTTAGATCATGGATACTGACACAAACTTCCCGTTTAGATCATGGACATTGACACACACTTCCTAGTTAGATCATGTACATGGGCACACACTTCCTAGTTAGATCATGGATATTGACACACACTTCCCAGTTAGATCATGGATATTGGCACACATTTCCCAGCTAGATCATGGATAATGACACACACTTCCCGGTTAAATCATGGATATTGAAACACACTTCACAGTTAGATCATGGATAATGACACACACTTCCCAGTTAGATCATGGATATTGACACACACTTCCCAGTTAGATCAAGGACATTGACACACACTTCCCACTTAGATCATGGATATTGACACACACTTCCCAGTTAGATCATGGATAATGACACACACTTCCCGGTTAAATCATGCATATTGAAACACACTTCCCAGTTAGATCATGGATATTGACACACACTTCCAAGTTAGATCATGGATAATGACACACACTTCCCAGTTAGATCATCGACATTGACACACACTTCACAGTTAGAACATGGATATTGACACACACTTCACAGTTAGATCATGGATAATGACACACACTTCCCAGTTAGATCATGGATATTGACACACACTTCACAGTTAGATCATGGATAATGAAACACACTTCCCAGTTAGATCATGGATATTGACACACACTTCACAGTTAGATCATGGATAATGACACACACTTCCCAGTTAGATCATGGATATTGACACACACTTCCCAGTTAGATCAAGGACATTGACACACACTTTCCACTTAGATCATGGATATTGACACACACTTCCCAGTTAGATCATGGATAATGACACACACTTCCCGGTTAAATCATGCATATTGAAACACACTTCCCAGTTAGATCATGGATATTGACACACACTTCCAAGTTAGATCATGGATAATGACACACACATCCCGGTTAGATCATGAATATTGACACTCACTTCCCAGTTAGATCATGGACATTGGCACACACTTCCTAGTTAGATCATGGATATTTGCACACACTTCCTAGTTAGATCATGGACATTGACTCACAGTTCCCAGTTAGATCATGGATATTGACAAACGCTTCACACTTAGATCATGGTCATTGACACAAACTTCCCAGTAACATCATGGATATTGGCACACAGTTCACAGTTAGATCATGGACATTGGCACACACTTCCCAGTTACCTCATGGATATTGACATACACTTCCCAGTTAGATCATGGATATTGGCACACACTTCCTAGTTAGATCATGGACATTGGCACACACTTGCCAGTTAGATCATAGATATTGACATACACTTCCCAGTTAGATCATGGATACTGACACACACTTACCAGTTAGATCATGGATATTGACACACACTTCCCAGTTAGATCGTGGATATTAACATACACTTCCTAGTTAGATCATGGACATTGACACACACTTCCTGGTTAAATCATGGACATTGGCACACACTTCCCAGTTAGATCATGGACATTGGCACACACTTCCCAGTTAGATCATGGACATTGACACACACTTCCAAGTTAGATCATGGATACTGACACAAACTTCCCGGTTAGATCATGGACATTGGCACACACTTCCCAGTTAGATCATGGATATTGACACACACTTCCCGGTTACCACATGGATATTGACATACACTTCCCAGTTAGATCATGGATATTGGCACATACTTCCCGGTTACCACATGGATATTGACATACACTTCCCAGTTAGATCATGGACATTGGCACACACTTACCAGTTAGATCATGGATATTGGGACACACTTCCCAGTTAGATCATGGACATTGGGACACATTGCCCAGTTAGATCATGGACATTGACACACACTTCCCGGTTGGATCATGGATATTGACACACACTTCCCAGTTAGATCATGGATATTGACACACACTTCCCGGTTACCACATGGATATTGACATACACTTCCCAGTTAGATCATGGATATTGGCACATACTTCCCGGTTACCACATGGATATTGACATACACTTCCCAGTTAGATCATGGACATTGGCACACACTTACCAGTTAGATCATGGATATTGGGACACACTTCCCAGTTAGATCATGGACATTGGGACACATTGCCCAGTTAGATCATGGACATTGACACACACTTCCCGGTTGGATCATGGATATTGACACACACTTCCCAGTTAGATCACAGATATTGGCACACACTTCCTAGTTAGATCATGGACATTGACACACACTTCCCGGTTAGATCATGGATATTGACATACAATTCCCAGTTAGATCATGGACATTGACACACATTTCCCGGTTGGATCATGGATATTGACACACACTTCCCAGTTAGATCATGGATATTGACACACACTTCCTAGTTAGATCATGGACATTGACACACACTTCCCGGTTAGATCATGGATATTGACATACAATTCCCAGTTAGATCATGGACATTGACACACACTTCCCGGTTGGATCATGGATATTGACACACACTTCCCAGTTAGATCATGGACATTGACACACACATCCCGGTTAGATCATGGATATTGACATACAATTCCCAGTTAGATCATGGACATTGACACACACTTCCCGGTTGGATCATGGATATTGACACACACTTCCTAGTTAGATCATGGACATTGGCACACACTTCCCAGTTAGATCATGGATATTGACATACACTTCCCAGTATCTTCATGGATATTGGCACACACTTCTGTGTGAGATCATGGATAAAGACATACACTCCCCAGTTACCTCATGGATATTGACATACACTTCCCAGTTAGATCATGGATATTGGCACACACTTCCCAGTTAGATCATGGACATTGGCACACACTTGCCAGTTAGATCATAGATATTGACATACACTTCCCAGTTAGATCATGGACATTGGCACACACTTCCCAGTTAGATCATGGACATTGACACACACTTCCCAGTTAGATCATGGACATTGGCACACACTTCCCGGTTAGATCATGGATATTGGCACATACTTCCCAGTCAGATCATGGACACTTGCCAGTTAGATCATAGATATTGACATACACTTCCCAGTTAGATCATGGATATTGGCACACACTTCCCAGTTAGATCATGGACATTGGCACACACTTGCCAGTTAGATCATAGATATTGACATACACTTCCCAGTTCGATCATGGACATTGGGACACATTGCCCAGTTAGATCATGGATATTGACACACACTTCCCAGTCAGATCATGGATATTGATATAAACTTCCCAGTTAGATCATGGATATAGACACACACTTCCCAGTTAGATCATGGACATTGACATACACTTCCTAGTTAGATCATGGGTAATGGCACACACTTCCCAGTTAGATCATGGACATTGGCACACACTTCCCAGTTAGATCATGGATATTGGGACACACTTCCCAGTTAGATCATGGATGTTGACATACACTTCCCAGTTAGATCATGGACATTGACACACACTTCCAAGTTAGATCATGGATACTGACACAAACTTCCCGTTTAGATCATGGACATTGACACACACTTCCTAGTTAGATCATGTACATGGGCACACACTTCCTAGTTAGATCATGGATATTGACACACACTTCCCAGTTAGATCATGGATATTGGCACACATTTCCCAGCTAGATCATGGATAATGACACACACTTCCCGGTTAAATCATGGATATTGAAACACACTTCACAGTTAGATCATGGATAATGACACACACTTCCCAGTTAGATCATGGATATTGACACACACTTCCCAGTTAGATCAAGGACATTGACACACACTTCCCACTTAGATCATGGATATTGACACACACTTCCCAGTTAGATCATGGATAATGACACACACTTCCCGGTTAGATCATGGACATTGAAACACACTTCCCAGTTAGATCATGGATATTGACACACACTTCCAAGTTAGATCATGGATAATGACACACACTTCCCAGTTAGATCATCGACATTGACACACACTTCACAGTTAGAACATGGATATTGACACACACTTCACAGTTAGATCATGGATAATGACACACACTTCCCAGTTAGATCATGGATATTGACACACACTTCACAGTTAGATCATGGATAATGAAACACACTTCCCAGTTAGATCATGGATATTGACACACACTTCACAGTTAGATCATGGATAATGACACACACTTCCCAGTTAGATCATGGATATTGACACACACTTCCCAGTTAGATCAAGGACATTGACACACACTTTCCACTTAGATCATGGATATTGACACACACTTCCCAGTTAGATCATGGATAATGACACACACTTCCCGGTTAAATCATGCATATTGAAACACACTTCCCAGTTAGATCATGGATATTGACACACACTTCCAAGTTAGATCATGGATAATGACACACACATCCCGGTTAGATCATGAATATTGACACTCACTTCCCAGTTAGATCATGGACATTGGCACACACTTCCTAGTTAGATCATGGATATTTGCACACACTTCCTAGTTAGATCATGGACATTGACTCACAGTTCCCAGTTAGATCATGGATATTGACAAACGCTTCACACTTAGATCATGGTCATTGACACAAACTTCCCAGTAACATCATGGATATTGGCACACAGTTCACAGTTAGATCATGGACATTGGCACACACTTCCCAGTTACCTCATGGATATTGACATACACTTCCCAGTTAGATCATGGATATTGGCACACACTTCCTAGTTAGATCATGGACATTGGCACACACTTGCCAGTTAGATCATAGATATTGACATACACTTCCCAGTTAGATCATGGACATTGGCACACACTTCCCAGTTAGATCATGGATACTGACACACACTTACCAGTTAGATCATGGATATTGACACACACTTCCCAGTTAGATCGTGGATATTAACATACACTTCCTAGTTAGATCATGGACATTGACACACACTTCCTGGTTAGATCATGGACATTGGCACACACTTCCCAGTTAGATCATGGACATTGGCACACACTTCCCAGTTAGATCATGGACATTGACACACACTTCCAAGTTAGATCATGGATACTGACACAAACTTCCCGGTTAGATCATGGACATTGGCACACACTTCCCAGTTAGATCATGGATATTGACACACACTTCCCGGTTACCACATGGATATTGACATACACTTCCCAGTTAGATCATGGATATTGGCACATACTTCCCGGTTACCACATGGATATTGACATACACTTCCCAGTTAGATCATGGACATTGGCACACACTTACCAGTTAGATCATGGATATTGGGACACACTTCCCAGTTAGATCATGGACATTGGGACGCATTGCCCAGTTAGATCATGGACATTGACACACACTTCCCGGTTGGATCATGGATATTGACACACACTTCCCAGTTAAATCACGGATATTGGCACACACTTCCTAGTTAGATCATGGACATTGGCACACACTTCCCAGTTAGATCATGGACATTGACACACACTTCCAAGTTAGATCATGGATACTGACACAAACTTCCCGGTTAGATCATGGACATTGGCACACACTTCCCAGTTAGATCATGGATATTGACACACACTTCCCGGTTACCACATGGATATTGACATACACTTCCCAGTTAGATCATGGATATTGGCACATACTTCCCGGTTACCACATGGATATTGACATACACTTCCCAGTTAGATCATGGACATTGGCACACACTTACCAGTTAGATCATGGATATTGGGACACACTTCCCAGTTAGATCATGGACATTGGGACACATTGCCCAGTTAGATCATGGACATTGACACACACTTCCCAGTTAGATCATGGATATTGACATACAATTCCCAGTTAGATCATGGACATTGACACACACTTCCCGGTTGGATCATGGATATTGACACACACTTCCCAGTTAGATCATGGATATTGACACACACTTCCTAGTTAGATCATGGACATTGACACACACTTCCCGGTTAGATCATGGATATTGACATACAATTCCCAGTTAGATCATGGACATTGACACACACTTCCCGGTTGGATCATGGATATTGACACACACTTCCCAGTTAGATCATGGACATTGACACACACATCCCGGTTAGATCATGGATATTGACATACAATTCCCAGTTAGATCATGGACATTGACACACACTTCCCGGTTGGATCATGGATATTGACACACACTTCCTAGTTAGATCATGGACATTGGCACACACTTCCCAGTTAGATCATGGATATTGACATACACTTCCCAGTTAGATCATGGATATTGGCACACACTTCCCAGTATCATCATGGATATTGGCACACACTTCTGTGTGAGATCATGGATAAAGACATACACTCCCCAGTTACCTCATGGATATTGACATACACTTCCCAGTTAGATCATGGATATTGGCACACACTTCCCAGTTAGATCATGGACATTGGCACACACTTGCCAGTTAGATCATAGATATTGACATACACTTCCCAGTTAGATCATGGACATTGGCACACACTTCCCAGTTAGATCATGGATATTGACACACACTTCCCAGTTAGATCATGGACATTGGCACACACTTCCCGGTTAGATCATGGATATTGGCACATACTTCCCAGTCAGATCATGGACATTGGCACACACTTGCCAGTTAGATCATAGATATTGACATACACTTCCCAGTTAGATCATGGATATTGGCACACACTTCCCAGTTAGATCATGGACATTGACACACATGCCAGTTAGATCATAGATATTGACATACACTTCCCAGTTAGATCATGGACATTGGGACACATTGCCCAGTTAGATCATGGATATTGACACACACTTCCCAGTCAGATCATGGATATTGATATAAACTTCCCAGTTAGATCATGGATATAGTCACACACTTCCCAGTTAGATCATGGACATTGACATACACTTCCTAGTTAGATCATGGGTAATGGCACACACTTCCCAGTTAGATCATGGACATTGGCACACACTTCCCAGTTAGATCATGGATATTGGGACACACTTCCCAGTTAGATCATGGATGTTGACATACACTTCCCAGTTAGATCATGGACATTGACACACACTTCCAAGTTAGATCATGGATACTGACACAAACTTCCCGTTTAGATCATGGACATTGACACACACTTCCTAGTTAGATCATGTACATGGGCACACACTTCCTAGTTAGATCATGGATATTGACACACACTTCCCAGTTAGATCATGGATAATGACACACACTTCCCGGTTAGATCATGGATATTGACACACACTTCCCAGTTAGATCATGGATACTGACACACACTTCCCGGTTAGATCATGAATATTGACACTCACTTCCCAGTTAGATCATGGACATTGGCACACACTTCCTAGTTAGATCATGGATATTGGCACACACTTCCCGGTTAGATCATGGACCTTGGCACACACTTCCCAGTTACATCATGGACATTGACACACACATCCCAGTATCATCATGGATATTGGCACACAGTTCACAGTTAGATCATGGACATTGACACACACTTCCCGGTTACCTCATGGATATTGACATACACTTCCCAGTTAGATCATGGATATTGGCACACACTTCCTAGTTAGATCATGGACATTGGCACACACTTGCCAGCTAGATCATGGATGTTGACATACACTTCCCGTTTAGATCATGGACATTGGCACACACTTCCCAGTTAGATCATGGATACTGACACACACTTACCAATTAGATCATGGATATTGACACGCACTTCTCAGTTAGATCGTGGATATTAACATACACTTCCTAGTTAGATCATGGACATTGACACACACTTCCCGGTTAGATCATGGACATTGGGACACATTGCCCAGTTAGATCATGGACATTGACACACACTTCCCGGTTAGATCATTGATATTGACACACACTTCCCAGTTAGATCATGGACATTGACATACACTTCCCAGTTAGATCATGGATATTGGCACACACTTCGTGGTTAGATCATGGACATTGGCACACACTTCCCAGTTAGATCATGGATACTGACACACACTTACCAATTAGATCATGGATATTGACACGCACTTCTCAGTTAGATCGTGGATATTAACATACACTTCCTAGTTAGATCATTGACATTGACACACAATTCCCGGTTAGATCATGGATATTGACACACACTTCCCAGTTAGATCATGGACATTGGGACACACTGCCCAGTTAGATCATCGATACTGACACACACTCCCTAGTTAGATCATGGATATTGACATACACTTCCTAGTTAGATCATTAACATTGTCACACACTTCCCGGTTAGATCATGGATATTGGGACACACTTCCCAGTTAGATCATGGACATTGGGACACATTGCCCAGTTAGATCATGGACATTGACACACACTTCCCGGTTAGATCATGGATATTGACATACAATTCCCAGTTAGATCATGGACATTGACACACACTTCCCGGTTAGATCATGGATATTGACACACACTTCCCAGTTAGATCATGGACATTGGCACACACTTCCCGGTTCGATCATGGATATTGACACACACTTCCCAGTTAGATCATGGATACTGACACACAGATCCCAGTTAGATCATGGATATTGACACACACTTCCCAGTTAGATCATGGACATTGTAACACCTTTCCCGGTTAGATCATGGATATGGACACACACTTCCCAGTTAGATCATGGATATTGACACACACTTCCAAGTCTGATGATGGATAATGACACACACTTCCCAGTTAGATCACGGATATTGGCACACACTTCGTGGTTAGATCATGGACATTGGCACACACTTCCCAGTTAGATCATGGATACTGACACACACTTACCAATTAGATCATGGATATTGACACGCACTTCTCAGTTAGATCGTGGATATTAACATACACTTCCTAGTTAGATCATGGACATTGACACACACTTCCCGGTTAGATCATGCATATTGACACACACTTCCCAGTTAGATCATGGACATTGGGACACACTGCCCAGTTAGATCTTCGATACTGACACACACTTACTAGTTAGATCATGGATATTGACATACACTTCCTAGTTAGATCATTGACATTGACACACAATTCCCGGTTAGATCATGGATATTGACACACACTTCCCAGTTAGATCATGGACATTGGGACACACTGCCCAGTTAGATCATCGATACTGACACACACTCCCTAGTTAGATCATGGATATTGACATACACTTCCTAGTTAGATCATTAACATTGTCACACACTTCCCGGTTAGATCATGGATATTGGGACACACTTCCCAGTTAGATCATGGACATTGGGACACATTGCCCAGTTAGATCATGGACATTGACACACACTTCCCGGTTAGATCATGGATATTGACATACAATTCCCAGTTAGATCATGGACATTGACACACACTTCCCAGTTTGATCATGGATATTGACACACACTTCCCAGTTAGATCATGGATACTGACACACAGATCCCAGTTAGATCATGGATATTGACACACACTTCCCAGTTAGATCATGGACATTGTAACACCTTTCCCGGTTAGATCATGGATATGGACACACACTTCCCAGTTAGATCATGGATATTGACACACACTTCCAAGTCTGATGATGGATAATGACACACACTTCCCAGTTAGATTATGGACATTGACACACACTTCCCGGTTAGATCATGGACATAGACACACACTTCCCAGTTAGATCATGGATATTGACACACACTTCCCAGTTAGATCATTATTAATGACACACACTTCCCAGTTAGATCATGGATATTGACATACACTTCGTAGTTAGATCATGGACATTGACACACACTTCCTAGTTAGATCATGGCTAATGGCACATACTTCCCGGTTAGACCATGGACATTGACACACACTTCCCAGTTAGGTCATGGATATTAGCACATACTTCCCAGCTAGATCATGGATAATGACACACACTTCCCGGTTAAATCATGGATATTGAAACACACTTCACAGTTAGATCATGGATAATGACGCACACTTCCCAGTTAGATCATGGATATTGACACACACTTCCCAGTTAGATCAAGTACATTGACATACACTTCCCGGTTCGATCATGGATATTGACACACAGTTCCCAGTTAGATCATGGATACTGACACACAGTTCCCAGTTAGATCATGGATATTGACACACACTTCCCAGTTAGATCATGGACATTGGCACACACTTCCCGGTTAGATCATGGATATTGAAACACACTTCCCAGTTAGATCATGGATGTTGACACACACTTCCAAGTTTGATCATGGATAATGACACACACTTCCTAGTTTGATCATGGATATTGACACACACTTCCCAGTTAGATCATGGATATTAACACACACTTCCCGGTTAGATCATGGATAATGACACACACTTCCCAGTTAGATCATGGACATTGGGACACACCTCCCAGTTAGATCATGGATAATGACACCCACTTCCCGGATTGATGATGAATATTGGCACTCACGTCCCAGTTAGATCATGAATATTGGCACACACTTCCTAGTTAGATCATGGATATGGGCACTCACAATTCCCAGTTAGATCATGGATAATGACAGACACTTCCCGGTTAGATCATGGACATTGGCACACACTTCCCAGTTAGATCATGGACATTGGCACACACTTCCCGGTTAGATCATGGACATTGACACACACTTCCCAGTTAGATCATGGACATTGATACACACTTCCAAGTTACATCATGGATATTGGCACACACTTCCCAGTTAGATCATGGACCTTGACACACACTTCCCGGTTAGATCGTGGATATTGACACACACTTCCCAGTTAGATCATGGATATTGACACCCACTTCCCAGTTAGATCATGGATATTGGCACACACTTCCTAGTTAGATCATGGACATTGGCACACACTTCCCAGTTAGATCATGGTTATTGACATACACATCCCGGTTCGAACATGGACAGTGGCACACACTTCCCAGTTAGATCAGGAATATTGGGACACACTTCCCAGTTAGATCATTGATGTTGACATACACTTCCCAGTTAGATCATGGACATTGACACACACTTCCAAGTTAGATCATGGATACTGACACAAACTTCCCGGTTAGATCATGAACATTGACACTCACTTCCCCAGTTAGATCATGGATATTGGCACACACTTCCTAGTTAGATCATGTACATGGGCACACACTTCCTAGTTAGATCATGGATATTGACGCACACTTCCCAGTTAGATCATGGATATTGACATACACTTCCCGGTTAGATCATGGACATTGGCACACACTTCCTAGTTAGATCATGGATATTGGCACACACTTCCCGGTTAGATCATGGATATTGGCAACCACTTCCCGGTTAGATCATGGACATTGGCACACACTTCCTAGTTAGATCATGGATATTGGCACACACTTCCCAGTTATACCATGGATTTTGGCACGCACTTCCCGGTTAGATCATGGACATTGACACACACTTCCAAGTTAGATCATGGCTAATGGCACATACTTCCCGGTTAGATCATGGACATTGACACACACTTCCCAGTTAGGTCATGGATATTGGCACACACTTCCTAGTTAGATCATGGATATTGGCACTCACAATTCCCAGTTAGATCATGGATAATAACAGACACTTCCCGGTTAGATCATGGACATTGGCACACACTTGCCAGTTAGATCATGGATGTTGACATACACTTCCCAGTTAGATCGTGGACATTGACACACACTTCCCAGTTAGACCATGGATACTGACACAAACTTCCCGGTTAGATCATGGCTAATGGCACATACTTCCCGGTTAGATCATGGACATTGACACACACTTCCCCAGTTAGATCATGGACATTGGCACACACTTCCCAGTTAGATCATGGAAAATGACACACACTTCCTAGTTCGATCATGGATATTGGCACACACTTCCCGGTTAGATCATGGAGATTGGCACACACTTCCTAGTTAGATCATGGACATTGACACACACTTCCCAGTTATACCATGGATTTTGGCACGCACTTCCTAGTTAGATCATGGCTAATGGCACATACTTCCCGGTTAGACCATGGACATTGACACACACTTCCCAGTTAGGTCATGGATATTGGCACACCCTTCCCAGCTAGATCATGGATTACGACATACACTTTCCGGTTAAATCATGGATATTGAAACACACTTCACAGTTAGATCATGGATAATGACGCGCACTTCCCAGTTAGATCATGGGTATTGACATACACTTCCCGGTTCGATCATGGACATTGACATACACTTCCCAGTTAGATCATGGATAATAACAGACACTTCCCGGTTAGATCATGGACATTGGCACACACTTGCCAGTTAGATCATGGATGTTGACATACACTTCCCAGTTAGATCGTGGACATTGACACACACTTCCCAGTTAGACCATGGATACTGACACAAACTTCCCGGTTAGATCATGGCTAATGGCACATACTTCCCGGTTAGATCATGGACATAGACACACACTTCCCCAGTTAGATCATGGACATTGGCACACACTTCCTAGTTAGATCATGGATATTGACACACACTTCCCAGTTAGATCATGGAAAATGACACACACTTCCTAGTTAGATCATGGATATTGGCACACACTTCCCGGTTAGATCATGGAGATTGGCACACACTTCCTAGTTAGACCATGGACATTGACACACACTTCCCAGTTATACCATGGATTTTGGCACGCACTTCCCAGCTAGATCATGGATTACGACATACACTTTCCGGTTAAATCATGGATATTGAAACACACTTCACAGTTAGATCATGGATAATGACACACACTTCCCAGTTAGATCATGGACATTGACACACACTTCCCAGTTAGATCATGGACATTGATACACACTTCCAAGTTACATCATGGATATTGGCACACACTTCCCAGTTAGATCATGGACCTTGACACACACTTCCCGGTTAGATCGTGGATATTGACACACACTTCCCAGTTAGATCATGGATATTGACACACACTTCCCAGTTAGATCAAGTACATTGACATACACTTCCCGGTTCGATCATGGATATTGACACACAGTTCCCAGTTAGATCATGGATACTGACACACAGTTCCCAGTTAGATCATGGATATTGACACACACTTCCCAGTTAGATCATGGACATTGGCACACACTTCCCGGTTAGATCATGGATATTGAAACACACTTCCCAGTTAGATCATGGATGTTGACACACACTTCCAAGTTTGATCATGGATAATGACACACACTTCCTAGTTTGATCATGGATATTGACACACACTTCCCAGTTAGATCATGGATATTAACACACACTTCCCGGTTAGATCATGGATAATGACACACACTTCCCAGTTAGATCATGGACATTGGGACACACCTCCCAGTTAGATCATGGATAATGACACCCACTTCCCGGATTGATGATGAATATTGGCACTCACGTCCCAGTTAGATCATGAATATTGGCACACACTTCCTAGTTAGATCATGGATATGGGCACTCACAATTCCCAGTTAGATCATGGATAATGACAGACACTTCCCGGTTAGATCATGGACATTGGCACACACTTCCCAGTTAGATCATGGACATTGGCACACACTTCCCGGTTAGATCATGGACATTGACACACACTTCCCAGTTAGATCATGGACATTGATACACACTTCCAAGTTACATCATGGATATTGGCACACACTTCCCAGTTAGATCATGGACCTTGACACACACTTCCCGGTTAGATCGTGGATATTGGCACACACTTCCCAGTTAGATCATGGATATTGACACCCACTTCCCAGTTAGATCATGGATATTGGCACACACTTCCTAGTTAGATCATGGACATTGACACACACTTCCCAGTTAGATCATGGTTATTGACATACACATCCCGGTTCGAACATGGACAGTGGCACACACTTCCCAGTTAGATCAGGAATATTGGGACACACTTCCCAGTTAGATCATTGATGTTGACATACACTTCCCAGTTAGATCATGGACATTGACACACACTTCCAAGTTAGATCATGGATACTGACACAAACTTCCCGGTTAGATCATGAACATTGACACTCACTTCCCCAGTTAGATCATGGATATTGGCACACACTTCCTAGTTAGATCATGTACATGGGCACACACTTCCTAGTTAGATCATGGATATTGACGCACACTTCCCAGTTAGATCATGGATATTGACATACACTTCCCGGTTAGATCATGGACATTGGCACACACTTCCTAGTTAGATCATGGATATTGGCACACACTTCCCGGTTAGATCATGGATATTGGCAACCACTTCCCGGTTAGATCATGGACATTGGCACACACTTCCTAGTTAGATCATGGATATTGGCACACACTTCCCAGTTATACCATGGATTTTGGCACGCACTTCCCGGTTAGATCATGGACATTGACACACACTTCCAAGTTAGATCATGGCTAATGGCACATACTTCCCGGTTAGATCATGGACATTGACACACACTTCCCAGTTAGGTCATGGATATTGGCACACACTTCCTAGTTAGATCATGGATATTGGCACTCACAATTCCCAGTTAGATCATGGATAATAACAGACACTTCCCGGTTAGATCATGGACATTGGCACACACTTGCCAGTTAGATCATGGATGTTGACATACACTTCCCAGTTAGATCGTGGACATTGACACACACTTCCCAGTTAGACCATGGATACTGACACAAACTTCCCGGTTAGATCATGGCTAATGGCACATACTTCCCGGTTAGATCATGGACATTGACACACACTTCCCCAGTTAGATCATGGACATTGGCACACACTTCCCAGTTAGATCATGGAAAATGACACACACTTCCTAGTTCGATCATGGATATTGGCACACACTTCCCGGTTAGATCATGGAGATTGGCACACACTTCCTAGTTAGATCATGGACATTGACACACACTTCCCAGTTATACCATGGATTTTGGCACGCACTTCCTAGTTAGATCATGGCTAATGGCACATACTTCCCGGTTAGACCATGGACATTGACACACACTTCCCAGTTAGGTCATGGATATTGGCACACCCTTCCCAGCTAGACCATGGATTACGACATACACTTTCCGGTTAAATCATGGATATTGAAACACACTTCACAGTTAGATCATGGATAATGACGCGCACTTCCCAGTTAGATCATGGGTATTGACATACACTTCCCGGTTCGATCATGGACATTGACATACACTTCCCAGTTAGATCATGGATAATAACAGACACTTCCCGGTTAGATCATGGACATTGGCACACACTTGCCAGTTAGATCATGGATGTTGACATACACTTCCCAGTTAGATCGTGGACATTGACACACACTTCCCAGTTAGACCATGGATACTGACACAAACTTCCCGGTTAGATCATGGCTAATGGCACATACTTCCCGGTTAGATCATGGACATAGACACACACTTCCCAGTTAGATCATGGACATTGGCACACACTTCCTAGTTAGATCATGGATATTGACACACACTTCCCAGTTAGATCATGGAAAATGACACACACTTCCTAGTTAGATCATGGATATTGGCACACACTTCCCGGTTAGATCATGGAGATTGGCACACACTTCCTAGTTAGACCATGGACATTGACACACACTTCCCAGTTATACCATGGATTTTGGCACGCACTTCCCAGCTAGATCATGGATTACGACATACACTTTCCGGTTAAATCATGGATATTGAAACACACTTCACAGTTAGATCATGGATAATGACGCGCACTTCCCAGTTAGATCATGGATATTGACATACACTTCCCGGTTCGATCATGGACATTGACATACACTTCCCAGTTAGATCATGGATACTGACACACACTTCCCAGTTAGATCATGGATATTGACACACACTTCCCAGTTAGATCATGGACATTGGCACACACTTCCCGGTTCGATCATGGATATTGACACACACTTCCAAGTTAGATCAAGGACATTGACATACACCTCCCGGTTCGATCATGGACATTGACACACACTTCCCAGTTAGATCATGGATACTGACACACAGTTCCCAGTTAGATCATGGATATTGACACACACTTCCCAGTTAGACCATGGACATTGGCACACACTTCCCAGTTAGATGATGAATATTGACACTCACTTCCCAGTTAGATCATGGACATTGGCACACACTTCGCAGTTAGATCATGGATAATGACACACACATTCCGGTTAGATCATGGATATTGGCAAACACTTCCCGGTGAGACAATGGATATTGACACACTCTTCCCAGTTAGATCATGGATATTGGCACACACTTCCCAGCTAGATCATGGATAACGACACACACATCCCGGTTAAATCATGGATATTGAAACACACTTCCCAGTTAGATCATGGACAATGACAAACACTTCCAGGTTAGATCATGGATAATAACTCACACTTCCCAGTTAGATCATGGATGTTGACACACACTTCCCAGTTAGATCAAGAACATTGACATACACTTCCCGGTTAGATCATGGATATTGACACACACTTCCCAGTTAGATCATGGATACTGACACACACTTCCCAGTCAGATCATGGACATTGGGACACACTTCCCAGTTAGATCATGGATACTGACACACGCTTCCCAGTTAGATCATGGATAAAGGTACACACTTCCCAGTTAGATCATGAATAATGATACACTCTTCCCAGTTAGACCAAATATATTGGCACACACTTCCCAGTTAGATCATGGAAAATGACACACACTTCCTAGTTAGATCATGGATATTGGCACACACTTCCCGGTTAGATCATGGAGATTGGCACACACTTCCTAGTTAGATCATGGACATTGACACACACTTCCCAGTTAGATCATGGATTTTGGCACGCACTTCCTAGTTAGATCATGGCTAATGGCACATACTTCCCGGTTAGACCATGGACATTGACACACACTTCCCAGTTAGGTCATGGATATTGGCACACCCTTCCCAGCTAGATCATGGATTACGACATACACTTTCCGGTTAAATCATGGATATTGAAACACACTTCACAGTTAGATCATGGATAATGACGCGCACTTCCCAGTTAGATCATGGATATTGACATACACTTCCCGGTTCGATCATGGACATTGACATACACTTCCCAGTTAGATCATGGATACTGACACACAGTTCCCAGTTAGATCATGGATATTGACACACACTTCCCAGTTAGATCATGGACATTGGCACACACTTCCCGGTTCGATCATGGATATTGACACACACTTCCAAGTTAGATCAAGGACATTGACATACACCTCCCGGTTCGATCATGGACATTGACACACACTTCCCAGTTAGATCATGGATACTGACACACAGTTCCCAGTTAGATCATGGATATTGACACACACTTCCCAGTTAGACCATGGACATTGGCACACACTTCCCAGTTAGATGATGAATATTGACACTCACTTCCCAGTTAGATCATGGACATTGGCACACACTTCGCAGTTAGATCATGGATAATGACACACACATTCCGGTTAGATCATGGATATTGGCAAACACTTCCCGGTGAGACAATGGATATTGACACACTCTTCCCAGTTAGATCATGGATATTGGCACACACTTCCCAGCTAGATCATGGATAACGACACACACATCCCGGTTAAATCATGGATATTGAAACACACTTCCCAGTTAGATCATGGACAATGACAAACACTTCCAGGTTAGATCATGGATAATAACTCACACTTCCCAGTTAGATCATGGATGTTGACACACACTTCCCAGTTAGATCATGAACATTGACATACACTTCCCGGTTAGATCATGGATATTGACACACACTTCCCAGTTAGATCATGGATACTGACACACACTTCCCAGTCAGATCATGGATACTGACACACGCTTCCCAGTTAGATCATGGATAAAGGTACACACTTCCCAGTTAGATCATGAATAATGATACACTCTTCCCAGTTAGACCAAATATATTGGCACACACTTCCCAGTTCGATCATGGATAATGACACACACTTCCCAGTTAGATCATTGACATTGACACACACTTCCCGGTTAGGTCATAAATATTGACACTCACTTCCCAGATAGATCATGGACATTGGCACTCACATCCTAGTTAGATCATGGATATTGGCACACACTTCCCGGTTAGATCATGGACCTTGGCACACACTTCCTAGTTAGATCATGGACATTGACTCACACTTCCCAGTTAGTTCATGGATAATGACAAACGCTTCACACTTAGATCATGGACATTGACACACACTTCCCAGCAACATCATGGATATTGGCACACAGTTCACAGTTAGATCATGGACATTGACACACACTTCCCGGTTACCTCATGGATATTGACATACACTTCCCAGTTAGATCATGGACATTGGCACACACTTGTGAGTTAGATCACGGATGTTGACATACACTTCCCGGTAAGATCATGGACATTGGCACACACTTCCCAGTTAGATCATGGACATTGGGACACACTGCCCAGTTAGATCATCGATACTGACACACACTTACTAGTTAGATCATGGATATTGACACACACGCCCTAGTTAGATCATGGATATTGACATACACTTCCTAGTTAGATCATTGACATTGACACACACTTCCCGGATAGATCATGGTTATTGACACACACTTCACACTTAGATCATGGACATTGGGACACATTGCCCAGTTAGATCATGGACATTGACACACACTTCCCGGTTAGATCATGGATATAGACACACATTTCCCAGTTAAATCATGGACATTGACATACAATTCCTAGTTAGATCACGGATATTGGCACACACTTCCCTGTTAGATCATGGATATTGACACACACTTCTCAGTTAGATCATGGATATTGGGACACACTTCCCAGTTAGATCATGGACATTGACACACACTTCCTAGTTAGATCATGGATATTGGGACACACTTCCCAGTTAGATCATGGACATTGACACTCACTTCCCAGTTAGATCGTGGATATTGACATACATTTCCCAGTTAGATCAAGGATATTGGCACACACTTCCTAGTTAGATCATGGACATTGGCACACACTTCCCAGTTAGATCATGGATATTGGCACACACTTCTGTGTGAGATCATGGATAAAGACATACACTTCCTAGTTAGGTCATGGACATTGGCACACACTTCCTAGTTTGATCATGGATATTGGCAGACACTTTCTAGATGGATCATGGACATTGGCACACACTTGCCAGTTAGATCATGGATATTGGCAGACACTTTCTAGATGGATCATGGACATTGGCATACACTTGCCATTTAGATCATGGATGTTGACATACTCTTCCCGGTTAGATCACGGACATTGGCACACACTTACCAGTTAGATCATGGATACTGACACACACTTACCAATTAGATCATGGATATTGACACACACTTCCCAGTTAGATCGTGGATATTAACATACACTTCTTAGTTAGAGCATGGACATTGACACACACTTCCTAGTTAGATCATGGATATTGGCACACACTTCCCGGTTAGATCATGGAGATTGGCACACACTTCCTAGTTAGATCATGGACATTGACACACACTTCCCAGTTATACCATGGATTTTGGCATGCACTTCCTAGTTAGATCATGGCTAATGGCACATACTTCCCGGTTAGACCATGGACATTGGCACACACTTGCCAGTTCGATCATGGATATTGGCAGACACTTTCTAGATGGATCATGGACATTGGCACACACTTTCCATTTAGATCATGGATGTTGACATACACTTCCCGGTTAGATCACGGACATTGGCACACACTTCCCAGTTAGATCATGGATACTGACACACACTTACCAATTAGATCATGGATATTGACACACACTTCCCAGTTAGATCGTGGATATTAACATACATTTCCTAGTTAGATCATGGATATTGACATAAACATCTCGGTTAGATCATGGATATTGACACACACTTCCTGGCTAGATCATGGACATTGACACGCACTACCCGCTTAGAAAATGGATATGGACACACACTTCCCTGTTAGATCATGGATATTGACACACACTTCCCGGTTAGATCATGGATATATATACACACTTCCCAGTTAGATCATGGATATTGACATACACTTCCCAGTTAGATCATGGATATGGATACACACTTACAAGTTTGATCATGGAATTGGCACACACTTCCCAGTTAGTTCATGGATAATGACACACACTTCCCGGTTAGATCAGGGATATTGGAATACTCTTCCTTGTTAGATCATGAATATTGACTCACACTTCCCAGTTAGATCATCGATATTGGCACACACTTCCCAGTTATATCATGGATATTGACACACACTTCCTGGTAAGATCATGGATATTGAAACACACTTCCCGATTATATCATGGATATTGGCATACACTTCCTAGTTAGATCATGGATATTGACATAAACTTCTCGGTTAGATCATGGATATTGACACACACTTCCCGGTTAGATCATGGACATTGACACGCACTACCCGTTTAGAAAATGGATATGGACACACACTTCCCTGTTAGATCATGGATATTGACACACACTTCCCGGTTAGATCATGGATATATATATACACACTTCCCAGTTAGATCATGGATATTGACATACACTTCCCAGTTAGATCATGGATTTGGATACACACTTACAAGTTTGATCATGGATATTGGCACACACTTCCCAGTTAGTTCATGGATAATGACACACACTTCCCAGTTAGATCATGGATATTAGCACACACTTCCCAGTTAGATCATGGATATGGATACACACTTCCAAGTTAGATCATGGATGTTGACACACACTTCCCAGTTAGATCATGGATATTGATACACTCTTCCCGGTTAGATCATGGATAATGTCACACACTTCCCGGTTAGATCATGGACATTGACAGACACTTCCCAGTTAGATCATGGATACTGACACACACTTCCCGGTTAGATCATGGATATTGACACACACTTCCCAGTTAGATCATGGATATTGACATACACTTCCCAGTTAGATCATGGATATTGACACACACTTCCAAGTTAGATCATGGATAATGACACACACTTCCCAGTTAGATCATGGACATTGACACACACTTCCCAGTTAGATGATGAATATTGACACTCACTTCCCAGTTAGATCATGGACATTGGCACACACTTCGCAGTTAGATCATGGATAATGACACACACATTCCAGTTAGATCATGGATATTGGCAAACACTTCCCGGTGAGACAATGGATATTGACACACTCTTCCCAGTTAGATCATGGATATTGGCACACACTTCCCAGCTAGATCATGGATAACGACACACACATCCCGGTTAAATCATGGATATTGAAACACACTTCCCAGTTAGATCATGGACAATGACACACACTTCCAGGTTAGGTCATGGATAATGACTCACACTTCCCAGTTAGATCATGGATTTTGGCACACACTTCCCAGTTAGATCATGAACAATGACACACACTTCCAGGTTAGATCATGGTTACTGACTCACACGACCCAGTTAGATCATGCTTAATGGCACACACTTCCCAGTTAGATCATGGATATTGGCACACACTTCCCACTTAGATCATGTATAACGACACACACTTCCCAGTTAGATCATGGGTATTGACACACACTTCCCAGTTAGATCATGGATATTGGCACACATTTCCAAGTTAGATCATTGATATGGACACACACTTCCCATTTAGATCATGGATACTGGCATACACTTCCCAGTTAGATCATGGATATTGACACACACTTCCCAGTTAGATCATGGATAATGACACACGCTTCTCGGTTAGATCATGGATATTGACACACACATCCTAGTTAGAACATGGATAATGACACACATTTCCCAGTTAGATCATGGATATGGACACACACTTCCCGGTTAGATCAGGGATATTGGAATACTCTTCCTTGTTAGATCATGGATATTGACTCACACTTCCCAGTTAGATCATCGATATTGGCACACACTTCCCAGTTAGATCATGGATATTGACACACACTTCCTGGTTATATCATGGACATTGACACACACTTCCCAGTTAGCTCATGGATACTGACACAAACTTCCCGGTTAGATCATGGACATTGGCACACACTTCCTAGTTAGATCATGGATATTGACACACACTTCCCAGTTAGATCATGGAAAATGACACACACTTCCCGGTTAGATCATGGATATTGGCAACCACTTCCCGGTTAGATCACGGACATTGGCACACACTTCCTAGTTAGATCATGGATATTGGCACACACTTCCCGGTTAGATCATGGACATTGGCACACACTTCCTAGTTAGATCATGGATATTGGGACACACTTCCCAGTTAGATCATGGACATTGACACTCACTTCCCAGATAGATCATGGATATTGACATACATTTCCCAGTTAGATCAAGGATATTGGCACACACTTCCTAGTTAGATCATGGACATTGGCACACACTTCCCAGTTAGATCATGGATATTGGCACACACTTCTGTGTGAGATCATGGATAAAGACATACACTTCTTCGTTAGGTCATGGACATTCGCACACACTTCCCAGTTTGATCATTGACATTGGCAGACACTTTCTAGATGGATCATGGACATTGGCACACACTTGCCAGTTAGATCATGGATTTTGGCAGACACTTTCTAGATGGATCATGGACATTGGCACACACTTTCCATTTAGATCATGGATGTTGACATACACTTCCCGGTTAGATCACGGACATTGGCACACACTTCCCAGTTAGATCATGGATACTGACACACACTTACCAATTAGATCATGGATATTGACACACACTTCCCAGTTAGATCGTGGATATTAACATACACTTCCTCGTTAGATCATGGATATTGACATAAACTTCTCGGTTAGATCATGGATATTGACACACACTTCCCGGTTAGATCATGGACATTGACACGCACTACCCGTTTAGAAAATGGATATGGACACACACTTCCCTGTTAGATCATGGATATTGACACACACATCCCGGTTAGATCATGGATATATATACACACTTCCCAGTTAGATCATGGATATTGACATACACTTCCCAGTTAGATCATGGATATGGATACACACTTACAAGTTTGATCATGGATATTGGCACACACTTCCCAGTTAGATCATGGATATTAGCACACACTTCCCAGTTAGATCATGGATATGGATACACACTTCCAAGTTAGATCATGGATGTTGACACACACTTCCCAGTTAGATCGTGGATATTGATACACTCTTCCCGGTTAGATCATGGATAATGTCACACACTTCCCGGTTAGATCATGGACATTGACAGACACTTCCCAGTTAGATCATGGATACTGACACACAGTTCCCAGTTAGACCATGGACATTGGCACACACTTCCCGGTTAGATCATGGATATTGACACACACTTCCCAGTTAGATCATGGATATTGACATACACTTCCCAGTTAGATCATGGATATTGACACACACTTCCAAGTTAGATCATGGATAATGACACACACTTCCCAGTTAGATCATGGACATTGACACACACTTCCCAGTTAGATGATGAATATTGACACACACTTCCCAGTGAGATCATGGACATTGGCACACACTTCGCAGTTAGATCATGGATAATGACACACACATTCCAGTTAGATCATGGATATTGGCAAGCACTTCCCGGTGAGACAATGGATATTGACACACTCTTCCCAGTTAGATCATGGATATTTGCACACACTTCCCAGCTAGATCATGGATAACGACACACACATCCCGGTTAAATCATGGATATTGAAACACACTTCCCAGTTAGATCATGGACAATGACACACACTTCCAGGTTAGATCATGGATAATGACTCACACTTCCCAGTTAGATCATGGATATTGACACACACTTCCCAGTTAGATCATGAACATTGACATACACTTCCCGGTTAGATCATGGATATTGACACACACTTCCCAGTTAGATCATGGATACTGACACACACTTCCCACTCAGATCATGGACATTGGGACACACTTCCCAGTTAGATCATGATACTGACACACGCTTCCCAGTTAGACCAAATATATTGGCACACACTTCCCAGTTCGATCATGGATAATGACACACACTTCCCAGTTAGATCATGGACATTGGCACACACATCCTTGTTAGATCATGGATATTGGCACACACTTCCCGGTTAGATCATGGACCTTGGCACACACTTCCTAGTTAGATCATGGACATTGACGCACACTTCCCAGTAACATCATGGACATTGACACACACTTCCCGGTTACCTCATGGATATTGACATACACTTCCCAGTTAGATCATGGACATTGGCACACACTTGCCAGTTAGATCACGGATGTTGACATACACTTCCCGGTTAGAGCATGGACATTGACACACACTTCCCGGTTAGATCATGGATATTGACACACACCTCCCAGTTAGATCATGGACATTGGGACACACTGCCCAGTTAGATCATCGATACTGACACACACTTACTAGTTAGATCATGGATATTGACATACACTTCCTAGTTAGATCATTGACATTGACACACACTTCCCGGATAGATCATGGATATTGACACACACTTCACACTTAGATCATGGACATTGGGACACATTGCCCAGTTAGATCATGGACATTGACACACACTTCCCGGTTAGATCATGGATATTGACACACATTTCCCAGTTAAATCATGGACATTGACACTCACTTCCCAGTTAGATCATGGATATTGACATACACTTCCTAGTTAGATCATTGACATTGACACACACTTCCCGGATAGATCATGGATATTGACACACACTTCACACTTAGATCACGGATATTGGCACACACTTCCTTGTTAGATCATGGATATTGACACACATTCTCAGTTAGGTCATGGATATTGGGACACACTTCCCAGTTAGATCATGGACATTGACACACACTTCCTAGTTAGATCATGGATATTGGGACACACTTCCCAGTTAGATCATGGACATTGACACTCACTTCCCAGTTAGATCATGGATATTGACACACACTTCATGGTTAGATCATGGATATTGACATAAACTTCCTAGGTAGATCATGGATATTGGCAAACACTTCCCGGTGAGACAATGGATATTGACACACTCTTCCCAGTTAGATCAAGGATATTGGCACACACATCCTTGTTAGATCATGGATACTGACACACACTTCCCAGTTAGATCATAGATATTGGCACACACTTCTGTGTGAGATCATGGATAAAGACATACACTTCCTAGTTAGGTCATGGACATTGGCACACACTTCCCAGTTTGATCATGGATATTGGCAGACACTTTCTAGATGGATCAAGGACATTGGCACACACTTGCCAGTTAGATCATGGATATTGGCAGACACTTTCTAGATGGATCATGGACATTGGCATACACTTGCCATTTAGATCATGGATGTTGACATACACTTCCCGGTTAGATCACGGACATTGGCACACACTTGCCAGTTAGATCATGGATACTGACACACACTTACCAGTTGGATCATGGATATTGACACACACTTCCCAGTTAGATCATGGACATTGGCACACACTTCCCAGTTAGATCATGGACATTGACACACACTTCCCAGTTAGCTCATGGATACTGACACAAACTTCCCGGTTAGATCATGGACATTGGCACACACTTCCCAGTTAGATCATGGACATTGACACACACTTCCCCAGTTAGATCATGGACATTGGCACACACTTCCTAGTTAGATCATGGATATTGACACACACTTCCCAGTTAGATCATGGAAAATGACACACACTTCCCGGTTAGATCATGGATATTGGCAACCACTTCCCGGTTAGATCACGGACATTGGCACACACTTCCTAGTTAGATCACGGATATTGGCACACACTTCCCGGTTAGATCATGGACATTGGCACACACTTCCTAGTTAGATCATGGATATTGGGACACACTTCCCAGTTAGATCATGGACATTGACACTCACTTCCCAGATAGATCATGGATATTGACATACATTTCCCAGTTAGATCAAGGATATTGGCACACACTTCCTAGTTAGATCATGGACATTGGCACACACTTCCCAGTTAGATCATGGATATTGGCACACACTTCTGTGTGAGATCATGGATAAAGACATACACTTCTTCGTTAGGTCATGGACATTCGCACACACTTCCCAGTTTGATCATTGACATTGGCAGACACTTTCTAGATGGATCATGGACATTGGCACACACTTGCCAGTTAGATCATGGATTTTGGCAGACACTTTCTAGATGGATCATGGACATTGGCACACACTTTCCATTTAGATCATGGATGTTGACATACACTTCCCGGTTAGATCACGGACATTGGCACACACTTCCCAGTTAGATCATGGATACTGACACACACTTACCAATTAGATCATGGATATTGACACACACTTCCCAGTTAGATCGTGGATATTAACATACACTTCCTAGTTAGATCATGGATATTGACATAAACTTCTCGGTTAGATCATGGATATTGACACACACTTCCCGGTTAGATCATGGACATTGACACGCACTACCCGTTTAGAAAATGGATATTGGCACACACTTCCCTGTTAGATCATGGATATTGACACACACTTCCCGGTTAGATCATGGATATATATATACACACTTCCCAGTTAGATCATGAATATTGACATACACTTCCCAGTTAGATCATGGATATGGATACACACACGAACAAGTTTGATCATGGATATTGGCACACACTTCCCAGTTAGTTCATGGATAATGACACACACTTCCCGGTTAGATCAGGGATATTGGAATACTCTTCCTTGTTAGATCATGAATATTGACTCACACTTCCCAGTTAGATCATCGATATTGGCACACACTTCCCAGTTATATCATGGATATTGACACACCCTTCCTGGTAAGATCATGGATATTGAAACACACTTCCCGATTATATCATGGATATTGGCATACACTTCCTAGTTAGATCATGGATATTGACATAAACTTCTCGGTTAGATCATGGATATTGACACACACTTCCCGGTTAGATCATGGACATTGACACGCACTACCCGTTTAGAAAATGGATATGGACACACACTTCCCTATTAGATCATGGATATTGACACACACTTCCCGGTTAGATCATGGATATATATACACACTTCCCAGTTAGATCATGGATATTGACATACACGTCCCAGTTAGATCATGGATATGGATACACACACGAACAAGTTTGATCATGGATATTGGCACACACTTCCCAGTTAGTTCATGGATAATGACACACACTTCCCAGTTAGATCATGGATATTAGCACACACTTCCCAGTTAGATCATGGATATGGATACACACTTCCAAGTTAGATCATGGATGTTGACACACACTTCCCAGTTAGATCATGGATATTGATACACTCTTCCAGGTTAGATCATGGATAATGTCACACACTTCCCGGTTAGATCATGGACATTGACAGACACTTCCCAGTTAGTTCATGGATATTGGAACACACTTCCCAGTTAGATCATGGATCTAGACATACACTTCCCGGTTAGATCATGGATATTGACACACTCTTCCCGGTTAGATCATGGATAATGTCACACACTTCCCGGTTAGATCATGGACATTGACAGACACTTCCCAGTTAGATCATGGATATTGACACACATTTCCAGGTTAGATCATGGATATTGATATACAATTCCCAGTTAGATCATGGACATTGACACACATTTCCCAGTTAGATCATGGATATTGACACACTCTTCCCAGTTAGATCATGGATACTGGCATACACTTCCTAGTTAGATCATGGACATTGACACACATTTCCCAGTTAGATCATGGATAATGACACACACTTCCCAGTTAGATCATGGATATTGACACACACTTCCTAGTTAGATCATGGATAATGACACACATTTCCCAGTTTGATCATGGATATTGACACACACTTCCCGGCTAGATCAGGGATATTGGCATACACTTCCTAGTTAGATCATGGATATTGTCTCACACTTCCCAATTTGATCATCAATATTGGCACACACCTCCCAGTTAGATCATGGATATTGACACATACTTCCCGGTAAGATCATGGATATTGGCATACACTTCCCCTTAGCTCATGGATATTGACACACACTTCCCAGTTAGATCATGGATATTGACACACACTTCCTAGTTAGATCATGGATAATGACACACATTTCCCAGTTAGATCATGGATATTGACACACACTTCCCGGCTAGATCAGGGATATTGGCATACACTTCCTAGTTAGATCATGGATATTGTCTCACACTTCCCAATTCGATCATCAATATTGGCACACACCTCCCAGTTAGATCATGGATATTGACACATACTTCCCGGTAAGATCATGGATATTGGCATATACTTCCCCTTAGCTCATGGATATTGACACACACTTCCCAGTTATATCATGGATATTGGCATACACTTCCCAGATAGATCATGGATATTGGCACACACTTCCTAGTCAGATTATGGACATTGGCACAAACTTGCCAGTTAGATCACGGATGTTGACATACACTTCTCGTTTAGATCATGGATATTGACACACTTCCCAGTTAGATTGTGGATATTAACATACACTGCCTAGTTAGATCATGGACATTGACGCACACTTCCCGGTTAGATCATGGATATTGACACACACTTCCCAGTTAGATCATGGACATTGACACACACTTCCCAGTTAGATCTTGGATATTGACACTCACTTCCCAGATGGATCATGGATATTGATATGCAATTCCCAGTTAGATCATGGACATTGACACACACTTCCCAGTTAGTTCATGGATATTGGAACACACTTCCCAGTTAGATCATGGATCGAGACATACACTTCCCACTTAGATCATGGACATTGACACACATTTCCCAGTTAGATCATGGATATTGACACACACTTCCCAGATGGATCATGGACATTGACACATACTTCCTGGTTAAATCATGGATATTGGCACACACTTGCTGGTTAGATCATGGATATTGGCACACACTTCCCAGATAGATCATGGATATTGAAAAACACTTTCCAGATGGATCATGGATATTGACACACACTTCCCAGTTAGATCATGGATACTAACACACACACGTCCCAGTTAGATCATGGATAACGACACATACTTCCCGGTTTGATCATGGATATTGGCACACATTTCCCAGTTAGAGCATGGATATTGACACTCACTTCCCAGTTAGATCATGGATACAGGCATACACTTCCTAGTTAGATCATGGGTATTGACACACACTTCCCAGTTAGATCATGGATATTAACACACACTTCCTAGTTAGAACATGTATAATGACACATATTTCCCACTTAGATCATGGATATTGACACACACTTCCCGGCTAGATCAGGGATATTGGCATACACTTCCAAATTAGATCATGGATATTGACACACACTTCCCAGTTAGATCATGGATATTGACATACACTTCCCAGTTAGATCATGGATATTGACACACACTTCAAAGTTAGATCATGGATAATGACACACACTTCCCAGTTAGATCATGGACATTGACACACACTTCCCAGTTAGATGATGAATATTGACACTCACTTCCCAGTTAGATCATAGACATTGGCACACACTTCGCAGTTAGATCATGGATACTGACACACACACATCCCAGTTAGATCATGGATAACGACACATACTTCCCAGTTTGATCATGGATATTGGCACACATTTCCCAGTTAGAGCATGGATATTGACACTCACTTCCCAGTTAGATCATGGATACTGGCATACACTTCCTAGTTAGATCATGGGTATTGACACACACTTCCCAGTTAGATCATGGATATTAACACACACTTCCTAGTTAGAACATGTATAATGACACATATTTCCCACTTAGATCATGGATATTGACACACACTTCCCGGTTAGCACTGCTGCCTCACAGCGCCTGAGACCCGGGTTCAATTCCCGACTCAGGCGACTGACTGTGTGGAGTTTGCACGTTCTCCCCGTGTCTGCGTGGGATTCCTCCGGGTGCTCCGGATTCCTCCCACAGTCCAAAGATGTGCGGGTCAAGTGAATTGGCCATGCTAAATTGCCCGTAGTGTTAGGTTACGGGTAAATGTAGGGGTATGGGTGGGTTGCGCTTCGGCGGGTCGGTGTGGGCTTGTTGGGCCGAAGGGCCTGTTTCCACACTGTAAGTCTAATCTAATCTAATCAGGGATATTGGCATACACTTCCTAATTAGATCATGGATATTGACTCACACTTCCCAATTTGTTCATCAATATTGGCACACACTTCCCAGTTAGATCATGGATATTGACACATACTTCCCGGTAAGATCATGGATATTGGCATACACTTCCCGGTCATATCATGGATATTGGCATACACTTCCCGGTTAGATCATGGACATTGACACCCACTTTCCGGTTAGACTATGGATATGGACACACACTTCCCAGTTAGATCATGGACATTGACATACACATCCAGGTTAAATCATGGATATTGACACACACTTCCCACTCAGATCATGGATATTGACACACACTTCCTAGTTAGATCATGGATATGGACACACACTTCCCAGTTAGATCATGTATACTGACATACACTTCACGGTTAGATCATGGATATGGACACACACTTCCCAGTTAGATCATGGATATTGACACACATTTCCCAGTTAGATCATGGATATTGAAACACACTTCACAGTTAGATCATAAATATTGAAACGCACTTCCCGGTTAAATCATGGATATGGATACACACTTCCAAGTTAGATTATGGATATTGACACACACTTCCCAGTTAGATCATGGATATTGACATACACTCCCCAGTTAGATCATGGATATGGATACACACTTCCAAGTTAGATCATGGATATTGGCACACACTTCTCGGTTAGATCATGGATATGGATACACACTTCCAAGTTAGATCATGGATATTGACATACACTTCCAAGTTAGATCATGGATAATGACACACACTTCCCAGTTAGATCATGGATATTCACACACACTTCCCAGTTGGATCATGGATATTGAGACACACTTCCCAGTTAGATGATGGATATTGATATACACTTCCCAGTTAGATCATGGATATTGATGCACACTTCCTAATTAGATCTTGGACATTGGCACACACTTCCTTGTTACAGCATGGATATTGACACACACTTCCCGGTTAGATCATGGATACTGACACACTCTTCCCAGTTAGATCATGGATAATGACAGATACTTCCCGGTTAGATCATGGATAAAGGTACACACTTCCCGGTTAGATCATGGATAATGACACACATTTTCCCGTTAGATCATGGATATTGGCACACACTTCCTAGTTAGATCATGGATAATGACACACACTTCCTAATTCGATCTTGGACATTGGCACACACTTCCTTGTTACAGCATGGATATTGACACACATTTCGCAGTTAGATCATGGATACTGACACACTCTTCCCAGTTAGATCATGGATATTGACACACACTTCCAAGATGGATCATGGATATTTATATACAATACCCAGTTGTATCATGGATAATGACACACACTTCACAGTTAGGTCATGGACATTGACACACACTTCCCGGTTCGATCATGGACATTGACACACACTTCCCAGTTACATCATGGACATTGACTCTCACGTCCCGGTTCGATCATGGACATTGGCACACACTTCCTTGTTACATCATGGATATTGACACACACTTCCCGGTCAGATCATGGAGATTAACAAACACTTCCCGGTTCCATCATGGATATTGCCACACACTTGCCCTTTAGATCATGGACATTGACACACACTTCCCAGTTAGATCATGGATATTGACACACACTTCCCAGATGGATCACGGATATTGATATACAATTCCCAGTGAGATCATGGACATTGACAGACACTTCTCGGTTAGATCATGGATAATGACACATACTTCCCAGTTAGATAATGGATATTGGCACACACTTCCTAGTTAGATCATTGATAAAGACACACACATTTCCCAGTTAGATCATGGATACTGACACACACTTCCCAGATGGATCACTGATATTGATATACAATTCCCAGTGAGATCATGGACATTGACACACACTTCCAAGTTAGATCATGGATAATGATACACACTTCCCGGTTAGATCATGGATAATGACACACACTTCCTAGTTAGATCATGGACATGGACACTCACTTCCCGGTTCAATCATGGATATTGGCACACACTTCCCAGATACATAACGGATATTGACGCACACTTCCTGGATAGATCATGGATATTGACATACACTTCCCAGTCAGATCATGGACATTGACACACACTTCACAGTTAGATCATGGATATTGAAAAACACTTTCCAGATGGATCATGGATATTGAAATACAATTCCCAGTTAGATCATCGACATTGACACACACTTCCCTGTTAGATCATGGATAATGACACACACTTCCCGGTTAGATCATGGATATTGACACACACTTCCCGGTTAGACAATGGATATTGACACACACTTCACAGTTAGATCATGGATATTGACAAACACTTCCCAGATGGATCATGGATATTGATATACAATTCCCAGTTAGATCATCGACATTGACACACACTTCCCTGTTAGATCATGGATAATGACATGCACTTCCCAGTTAGATCATGGATATTGGCACACATTTCCCGGTTAGATCATGGATATTGAAACACACTTCACAGTTAGATCATAGATATTGAAACGCACATCCCGGTTAAATCATGGATATGGATACACACTTCCAAGTTAGACCATGGATATTGACACACACTTCCCAGTTAGATCATGGATATTGACATACACCCCCCAGTTAGATCATGGATATGGATACACACTTCCAAGTTAGATCATGGATAATGACACACACTTCCCGGTGAGATCATGGATATGGATACACACTTCCAAGTTAGATCATGGATATTGACATACACTTCCCAGTTAGATCATGGATAACGACACACACTTCCCAGTTAGATCATGGATATTCACACACACTTCCCAGTTAGATCATGGATATTGATGCACACTTCCTAATTAGATCTTGGACATTGGCACACACTTCCTTGTTACAGCATGGATATTGACACACACTTCCCGGTTAGATCATGGATACTGACACACTCTTCCCAGTTAGATCATGGATAATGACAGACACTTCCCGGTTAGATCATGGATAAAAGTATACACGTCCCGGTTAGATCATGGATAATGACACACACTTCCCGTTAGATCATGGATATTGCCACACACTTCCTAGTTAGATCATGGATAATGACACACACTTCTTAATTCGATCTTGGACATTGGCACACACTTCCTTGTTACAGCATGTATATTGACACACATTTCCCGGTTAGATCATGGATACTGACACACTCTTCCCAGTTAGATCATGGATATTGACACACACTTCCAAGATGGATCATGGATATTTATATACAATACCCAGTTGTATCATGGATAATGACACACACTTCCCGGTTCGATCATGGACATTGGCACACACTTCCCAGTTACATCATGGACATTGACTCTCACTTCCCGGTTAGATCATGGATATTGGCACACACTTCCCAGTTAGGTCATGGATAATGACACACACATTCCGGTTAGATCATGGACATTGACACACACTTCCCAGTTAGATCATGGATATTGACACACACTTCCCAGATGGATCATGGATATTGATATACAATTCCCAGTGAGATCATGGACATTGACAGACACTTCTCGGTTAGATCATGGATAATGACACACACTTCCCAGTTAGATAATGGATATTGGCACACACTTCCTCGTTAGATCATTGATAAAGACACACACTTCCCAGTAGATCATGGATAATGACACACACTTCCATGTTAGATCATGGATAATGACACACACTTCCCAGTTTGATCATGGATATTGTTACACACTTCCCAGATAGATCATGGATATTGACGCACACTTCCCGGATAGATCATGGATATTGACATACACTTCCCAGTTAGATCATGGATATTGGCACACACTTCCCAGTTAGATCATGGATATTGAAAAACACTTCCCAGATGGATCATGGATATTGATATACAATTCCCAGTTAGATCATCGACATTGACACACACTTCCCTGTTAGATCATGGGTAATGACACACACTTCCCAGTTAGATCATGGATATTGGCACACACTTCCCAGTTAGATCATCGATATTGACACACACTTCCCAGATGGATCATGGATATTGATATGCAATTCCCAGTGACATCATGGACATTGACAGACACTTCTCAGTTAGATCATGGAGAATGACACACACTTCCCAGTTAGATAATGGATATTGGCACACACTTCCTCGTTAGATCATTGATAAAGACACACACTTCCCAGTAGATCATGGATATTGGCACACACTTCCCGGTTAGATCATGGATAATGACACACACTTCCCAGTTAGATCATGGATATTGGCACACACTTCCAAGATGGATCATGGATATTTATATACAATACCCAGTTGTATCATGGATAATGACACACACTTCACAGTTAGATCATGGATATGGATACACACTTCCAAGTTAGATCATGGATATTGACATACACTTCCAAGTTAGATCATGAATAACGACACACACTTCCCAGTTAGATCATGGATATTCACACACACTTCCCAGTTAGATCATGGATATTGATGCACACTTCCTAAGTAGATCTTGGAAATTGGCACACACTTCCTTGTTACAGCATGGATATTGACACACACTTCCCGGTTAGATCATGGATACTGACACACTCTTCCCAGTTAGATCATGGATAATGACAGACACTTCCCGGTTAGATCATGGATAAAAGTACACACGTCCCGGTTAGATCATGGATAATGACACACACTTTCCCGTTAGATCATGGATATTGCCACACACTTCCTAGTTAGATCATGGATAATGACACACACTTCTTAATTCGATCTTGGACATTGGCACACACTTCCTTGTTACAGCATGTATATTGACACACATTTCCCGGTTAGATCATGGATACTGACACACTCTTCCCAGTTAGATCATGGATATTGACACACACTTCCAAGATGGATCATGGATATTTATATACAATACCCAGTTGTTGCATGGATAATGACACACACTTCCCGGTTCGATCATGGACATTGGCACACACTTCCCAGTTACATCATGGACATTGACTCTCACTTCCCGGTTAGATCATGGATATTGGCACACACTTCCCAGTTAGGTCATGGATAATGACACACACATTCCGGTTAGATCATGGACATTGACTCTCACTTCCCGGTTAGATCATGGATATTGGCACACACTTCCCAGTTAGGTCATGGATAATGACACACACATTCCGGTTAGATCATGGACATTGACACACACTTCCCAGTTAGATCATGGATATTGACACACACTTCCCAGATGGATCATGGATATTGATATACAATTCCCAGTGAGATCATGGACATTGACAGACACTTCTCGGTTAGATCATGGATAATGACACACACTTCCCAGTTAGATAATGGATATTGGCACACACTTCCATGTTAGATCATGGATAATGACACACACTTCCCAGTTTGATCATGGATATTGTTACACACTTCCCAGATAGATCATGGATATTGACGCACACTTCCCGGATAGATCATGGATATTGACATACACTTCCCAGTTAGATCATGGACATTGGCACACACTTCCCAGTTAGATCATGGATATTGAAAAACACTTCCCAGATGGATCATGGATATTGATATGCAATTCCCAGTTAGATCATGGACATTGACACACACTTCCCAGTTAGTTCATGGATATTGGAACACACTTCCCAGTTAGATCATGGATCGAGACATACACTTCCCACTTAGATCATGGACATTGACACACATTTCCCAGTTAGATCATGGATATTGACACACACTTCCCAGATGGATCATGGACATTGACACATACTTCCTGGTTAAATCATGGATATTGGCACACACTTGCTGGTTAGATCATGGATATTGGCACACACTTCCCAGATAGATCATGGATATTGAAAAACACTTTCCAGATGGATCATGGATATTGACACACACTTCCCAGTTAGATCATGGATACTAACACACACACGTCCCAGTTAGATCATGGATAACGACACATACTTCCCGGTTTGATCATGGATATTGGCACACATTTCCCAGTTAGAGCATGGATATTGACACTCACTTCCCAGTTAGATCATGGATACAGGCATACACTTCCTAGTTAGATCATGGGTATTGACACACACTTCCCAGTTAGATCATGGATATTAACACACACTTCCTAGTTAGAACATGTATAATGACACATATTTCCCACTTAGATCATGGATATTGACACACACTTCCCGGCTAGATCAGGGATATTGGCATACACTTCCAAATTAGATCATGGATATTGACACACACTTCCCAGTTAGATCATGGATATTGACATACACTTCCCAGTTAGATCATGGATATTGACACACACTTCAAAGTTAGATCATGGATAATGACACACACTTCCCAGTTAGATCATGGACATTGACACACACTTCCCAGTTAGATGATGAATATTGACACTCACTTCCCAGTTAGATCATAGACATTGGCACACACTTCGCAGTTAGATCATGGATACTGACACACACACATCCCAGTTAGATCATGGATAACGACACATACTTCCCAGTTTGATCATGGATATTGGCACACATTTCCCAGTTAGAGCATGGATATTGACACTCACTTCCCAGTTAGATCATGGATACTGGCATACACTTCCTAGTTAGATCATGGGTATTGACACACACTTCCCAGTTAGATCATGGATATTAACACACACTTCCTAGTTAGAACATGTATAATGACACATATTTCCCACTTAGATCATGGATATTGACACACACTTCCCGGTTAGCACTGCTGCCTCACAGCGCCTGAGACCCGGGTTCAATTCCCGACTCAGGCGACTGACTGTGTGGAGTTTGCACGTTCTCCCCGTGTCTGCGTGGGATTCCTCCGGGTGCTCCGGATTCCTCCCACAGTCCAAAGATGTGCGGGTCAAGTGAATTGGCCATGCTAAATTGCCCGTAGTGTTAGGTTACGGGTAAATGTAGGGGTATGGGTGGGTTGCGCTTCGGCGGGTCGGTGTGGGCTTGTTGGGCCGAAGGGCCTGTTTCCACACTGTAAGTCTAATCTAATCTAATCAGGGATATTGGCATACACTTCCTAATTAGATCATGGATATTGACTCACACTTCCCAATTTGTTCATCAATATTGGCACACACTTCCCAGTTAGATCATGGATATTGACACATACTTGCCGGTAAGATCATGGATATTGGCATAGACTTCCGAGTTAGATCATGGATATTGGCATACACTTCCCGGTTAGATCATGGACATTGACATGCACTTTCCGGTTAGACCATGGATATGGACACACACTTCCCAGTTAGATCATGGACATTGACATACACATCCAGGTTAAATCATGGATATTGACACACACTTCCCACTCAGATCATGGATATTGACACACACTTCCTAGTTAGATCATGGATATGGACACACACTTCCCAGTTAGATCATGTATACTGACATACACTTCACGGTTAGATCATGGATATGGACACACACTTCCCAGTTAGATCATGGATATTGACACACATTTCCCAGTTAGATCATGGATATTGAAACACACTTCACAGTTAGATCATAAATATTGAAACGCACTTCCCGGTTAAATCATGGATATGGATACACACTTCCAAGTTAGATTATGGATATTGACACACACTTCCCAGTTAGATCATGGATATTGACATACACCCCCCAGTTAGATCATGGATATGGATACACACTTCCAAGTTAGATCATGGATATTGGCACACACTTCTCGGTTAGATCATGGATATGGATACACACTTCCAAGTTAGATCATGGATATTGACATACACTTCCAAGTTAGATCATGGATAATGACACACACTTCCCAGTTAGATCATGGATATTCACACACACTTCCCAGTTGGATCATGGATATTGAGACACACTTCCCAGTTAGATGATGGATATTGATATACACTTCCCAGTTAGATCATGGATATTGATGCACACTTCCTAATTAGATCTTGGACATTGGCACACACTTCCTTGTTACAGCATGGATATTGACACACACTTCCCGGTTAGATCATGGATACTGACACACTCTTCCCAGTTAGATCATGGATAATGACAGATACTTCCCGGTTAGATCATGGATAAAGGTACACACTTCCCGGTTAGATCATGGATAATGACACACATTTTCCCGTTAGATCATGGATATTGGCACACACTTCCTAGTTAGATCATGGATAATGACACACACTTCCTAATTCGATCTTGGACATTGGCACACACTTCCTTGTTACAGCATGGATATTGACACACATTTCGCAGTTAGATCATGGATACTGACACACTCTTCCCAGTTAGATCATGGATATTGACACACACTTCCAAGATGGATCATGGATATTTATATACAATACCCAGTTGTATCATGGATAATGACACACACTTCACAGTTAGGTCATGGACATTGACACACACTTCCCGGTTCGATCATGGACATTGACACACACTTCCCAGTTACATCATGGACATTGACTCTCACGTCCCGGTTCGATCATGGACATTGGCACACACTTCCTTGTTACATCATGGATATTGACACACACTTCCCGGTCAGATCATGGAGATTAACAAACACTTCCCGGTTCCATCATGGATATTGCCACACACTTGCCCTTTAGATCATGGACATTGACACACACTTCCCAGTTAGATCATGGATATTGACACACACTTCCCAGATGGATCACGGATATTGATATACAATTCCCAGTGAGATCATGGACATTGACAGACACTTCTCGGTTAGATCATGGATAATGACACATACTTCCCAGTTAGATAATGGATATTGGCACACACTTCCTAGTTAGATCATTGATAAAGACACACACATTTCCCAGTTAGATCATGGATACTGACACACACTTCCCAGATGGATCACTGATATTGATATACAATTCCCAGTGAGATCATGGACATTGACACACACTTCCAAGTTAGATCATGGATAATGATACACACTTCCCGGTTAGATCATGGATAATGACACACACTTCCTAGTTAGATCATGGACATGGACACTCACTTCCCGGTTCAATCATGGATATTGGCACACACTTCCCAGATACATAACGGATATTGACGCACACTTCCTGGATAGATCATGGATATTGACATACACTTCCCAGTCAGATCATGGACATTGACACACACTTCACAGTTAGATCATGGATATTGAAAAACACTTTCCAGATGGATCATGGATATTGAAATACAATTCCCAGTTAGATCATCGACATTGACACACACTTCCCTGTTAGATCATGGATAATGACACACACTTCCCGGTTAGATCATGGATATTGACACACACTTCCCGGTTAGACAATGGATATTGACACACACTTCACAGTTAGATCATGGATATTGACAAACACTTCCCAGATGGATCATGGATATTGATATACAATTCCCAGTTAGATCATCGACATTGACACACACTTCCCTGTTAGATCATGGATAATGACATGCACTTCCCAGTTAGATCATGGATATTGGCACACATTTCCCGGTTAGATCATGGATATTGAAACACACTTCACAGTTAGATCATAGATATTGAAACGCACATCCCGGTTAAATCATGGATATGGATACACACTTCCAAGTTAGACCATGGATATTGACACACACTTCCCAGTTAGATCATGGATATTGACATACACCCCCCAGTTAGATCATGGATATGGATACACACTTCCAAGTTAGATCATGGATAATGACACACACTTCCCGGTGAGATCATGGATATGGATACACACTTCCAAGTTAGATCATGGATATTGACATACACTTCCCAGTTAGATCATGGATAACGACACACACTTCCCAGTTAGATCATGGATATTCACACACACTTCCCAGTTAGATCATGGATATTGATGCACACTTCCTAATTAGATCTTGGACATTGGCACACACTTCCTTGTTACAGCATGGATATTGACACACACTTCCCGGTTAGATCATGGATACTGACACACTCTTCCCAGTTAGATCATGGATAATGACAGACACTTCCCGGTTAGATCATGGATAAAAGTATACACGTCCCGGTTAGATCATGGATAATGACACACACTTTCCCGTTAGATCATGGATATTGCCACACACTTCCTAGTTAGATCATGGATAATGACACACACTTCTTAATTCGATCTTGGACATTGGCACACACTTCCTTGTTACAGCATGTATATTGACACACATTTCCCGGTTAGATCATGGATACTGACACACTCTTCCCAGTTAGATCATGGATATTGACACACACTTCCAAGATGGATCATGGATATTTATATACAATACCCAGTTGTATCATGGATAATGACACACACTTCCCGGTTCGATCATGGACATTGGCACACACTTCCCAGTTACATCATGGACATTGACTCTCACTTCCCGGTTAGATCATGGATATTGGCACACACTTCCCAGTTAGGTCATGGATAATGACACACACATTCCGGTTAGATCATGGACATTGACACACACTTCCCAGTTAGATCATGGATATTGACACACACTTCCCAGATGGATCATGGATATTGATATACAATTCCCAGTGAGATCATGGACATTGACAGACACTTCTCGGTTAGATCATGGATAATGACACACACTTCCCAGTTAGATAATGGATATTGGCACACACTTCCTCGTTAGATCATTGATAAAGACACACACTTCCCAGTAGATCATGGATAATGACACACACTTCCATGTTAGATCATGGATAATGACACACACTTCCCAGTTTGATCATGGATATTGTTACACACTTCCCAGATAGATCATGGATATTGACGCACACTTCCCGGATAGATCATGGATATTGACATACACTTCCCAGTTAGATCATGGATATTGGCACACACTTCCCAGTTAGATCATGGATATTGACAAACACTTCCCAGATGGATCATGGATATTGATATACAATTCCCAGTTAGATCATCGACATTGACACACACTTCCCTGTTAGATCATGGATATTGACACACACTTCCCAGTTAGATCATGGATATTGGCACACACTTCCCAGTTAGATCATCGATATTGACACACACTTCCCAGATGGATCATGGATATTGATATGCAATTCCCAGTGACATCATGGACATTGACAGACACTTCTCAGTTAGATCATGGAGAATGACACACACTTCCCAGTTAGATAATGGATATTGGCACACACTTCCTCGTTAGATCATTGATAAAGACACACACTTCCCAGTAGATCATGGATATTGGCACACACTTCCCGGTTAGATCATGGATAATGACACACACTTCCCAGTTAGATCATGGATATTGGCACACACTTCCAAGATGGATCATGGATATTTATATACAATACCCAGTTGTATCATGGATAATGACACACACTTCACAGTTAGATCATGGATATGGATACACACTTCCAAGTTAGATCATGGATATTGACATACACTTCCAAGTTAGATCATGAATAACGACACACACTTCCCAGTTAGATCATGGATATTCACACACACTTCCCAGTTAGATCATGGATATTGATGCACACTTCCTAAGTAGATCTTGGAAATTGGCACACACTTCCTTGTTACAGCATGGATATTGACACACACTTCCCGGTTAGATCATGGATACTGACACACTCTTCCCAGTTAGATCATGGATAATGACAGACACTTCCCGGTTAGATCATGGATAAAAGTACACACGTCCCGGTTAGATCATGGATAATGACACACACTTTCCCGTTAGATCATGGATATTGCCACACACTTCCTAGTTAGATCATGGATAATGACACACACTTCTTAATTCGATCTTGGACATTGGCACACACTTCCTTGTTACAGCATGTATATTGACACACATTTCCCGGTTAGATCATGGATACTGACACACTCTTCCCAGTTAGATCATGGATATTGACACACACTTCCAAGATGGATCATGGATATTTATATACAATACCCAGTTGTTGCATGGATAATGACACACACTTCCCGGTTCGATCATGGACATTGGCACACACTTCCCAGTTACATCATGGACATTGACTCTCACTTCCCGGTTAGATCATGGATATTGGCACACACTTCCCAGTTAGGTCATGGATAATGACACACACATTCCGGTTAGATCATGGACATTGACTCTCACTTCCCGGTTAGATCATGGATATTGGCACACACTTCCCAGTTAGGTCATGGATAATGACACACACATTCCGGTTAGATCATGGACATTGACACACACTTCCCAGTTAGATCATGGATATTGACACACACTTCCCAGATGGATCATGGATATTGATATACAATTCCCAGTGAGATCATGGACATTGACAGACACTTCTCGGTTAGATCATGGATAATGACACACACTTCCCAGTTAGATAATGGATATTGGCACACACTTCCATGTTAGATCATGGATAATGACACACACTTCCCAGTTTGATCATGGATATTGTTACACACTTCCCAGATAGATCATGGATATTGACGCACACTTCCCGGATAGATCATGGATATTGACATACACTTCCCAGTTAGATCATGGACATTGGCACACACTTCCCAGTTAGATCATGGATATTGAAAAACACTTCCCAGATGGATCATGGATATTGATATACAATTCCCAGTTAGATCATCGACATTGACACACACTTCCCTGTTAGATCATGGGTAATGACACACACTTCCCAGTTAGATCATGGATATTGGCACACACTTCCCAGTTAGATCATCGATATTGACACACACTTCCCAGATGGATCATGGATATTGATATACAATTCCCAGTGACATCATGGACATTGACAGACACTTCTCAGTTAGATCATGGAGAATGACACACACTTCCCAGTTAGATCATGGATAAAGGTACACACTTCCCGGTTAGATCATGGACATTGACACGCACTTTCCGGTTAAATCATGGATACTGACACACACCTCCCACTTAGATCATGGATATTGACATACACATCCTGGTTAGATCATGGATATTGACACACACTTCCCATTTAGATCATGGACATTGACACACATTTCCCGGTTAGATCATGGATATTGAAACACACTTCACAGTTAGATCATGAATATTGAAACGCACTTCCCGGTTAAATCATGGATATGTATACACAGTTCCAAGTTAGATCATGGATATTGACACACACTTCCCAGTTAGATCATGGATATTGACGTAAACTCCCCCGTTACATCATGGATATGGATACACACATCCAAGATAGATCATTGATAATGACACACACTTCCCGGTTAGATCATGAATATGGATACACACTTCCAAGTTTGATCATGGGTATTGGCACACACGTCCCCAGATAGATCATGGATATTTAAAAACACTTTCCAGATGGATCATGGATATTGACACACACTTCCCAGTTAGATCATGAATACTGACACACACACGTCCCAGTTAGATCATGGATAACGACACATACTTCCCAGTTTGATCATGGATATTGGCACACATTTCCCAGTTAGAGCATGGATATTGACACTCACTTCCCAGTTAGATCATGGATACTGGCATACACTTCCTAGTTAGATCATGGGTATTAACACACACTTCCTAGTTAGAACATGTATAATGACACATATTTCCCACTTAGATCATGGATACTGACACACACTTCCCGGCTAGATCATGGATATTGACTCACACTTCCCAATTTGTTCATCAATATTGGCACACACTTCCCAGTTAGATCATGGATATTGACACATACTTCCCGGTAAGATCATGGATATTGGCATACATGTCCTAGTTAGATCATGGATATTGACAAACACTTCCCGGTCATATCATGGATATTGGCATTCACTTCCCGGTTAGATCATGGACATTGACACGCACTTTCCGGTTAGACTATGGATATGGACACACACTTCCCAGTTAGATCATGGACATTGACATACACATCCAGGTTAAATCATGGATATTGACACACACTTCCCACTCAGATCATGGATATTGACACACACTTCCTAGTTAGATCATGGATATGGACACACACTTCCCAGTTAGATCATGTATACTGACATACACTTCACGGTTAGATCATGGATATGGACACACACTTCCCAGTTAGATCATGGATATTGACACACATTTCCCAGTTAGATCATGGATATTGAAACACACTTCACAGTTAGATCATAAATATTGAAACGCACTTCCCGGTTAAATCATGGATATGGATACACACTTCCAAGTTAGATTATGGATATTGACACACACTTCCCAGTTAGATCATGGATATTGACATACACCCCCCAGTTAGATCATGGATATGGATACACACTTCCAAGTTAGATCATGGATATTGGCACACACTTCTCGGTTAGATCATGGATATGGATACACACTTCCAAGTTAGATCATGGATATTGACATACACTTCCAAGTTAGATCATGGATAATGACACACACTTCCCAGTTAGATCATGGATATTCGCACACACTTCCCAGTTGGATCATGGATATTGAGACACACTTCCCAGTTAGATGATGGATATTGATACACACTTCCCAGTTAGATCATGGATATTGATGCACACTTCCTAATTAGATCTTGGACATTGGCACACACTTCCTTGTTACAGCATGGATATTGACACACACTTCCCGGTTAGATCATGGATACTGACACACACTTCCCAGTTAGATCATGGATAATGACAGACACTTCCCGGTTAGATCATGGATAAAGGTACACACTTCCCGGTTAGATCATGGATAATGACACACATTTTCCAGTTAGATCATGGATATTGGCACACACTTCCTAGTTAGATCATGGATAATGACACACACTTCCTAATTCGATCTTGGACATTGGCACACACTTCCTTGTTACAGCATGGATATTGACACACATTTCGCAGTTAGATCATGGATACTGACACACTCTTCCCAGTTAGATCATGGATATTGACACACACTTCCAAGATGGATCATGGATATTTATATACAATACCCAGTTGTATCATGGATAATGACACACACTTCACAGTTAGGTCATGGACATTAACACACTTCCCGGTTCGATCATGGACATTGGCACACACTTCCCAGTTACATCATGGACATTGACTCTCACGTCCCGGTTAGATCATGGACATTGGCACACACCTCCTTGTTACATCATGGATATTGACACACACTTCCCGGTCAGATCATGGATATTAACAAACACTTCCCGGTTCGATCATGGATATTGCCACACACTTGCCTGTTAGATCATGGATATTGACACACACTTCCCAGTTAGATCATGGATATTGACACACACTTCCCAGATGGATCACGGATATTGATATACAATTCCCAGTGAGATCATGGACATTGACAGACACTTCTCGGTTAGATCATGGATAATGACACATACTTCCCAGTTAGATCATGAATATTGACACACACTTCCTAGTTAGATCATTGATAAAGACACACACTTCCCAGTAGAGCATGGATAATGACACACACTTCCAGGTTAGATCATGGATAATGACACACACTTCCCAGTTAGATCATGAATATTGACACACACTTCCTAGTTAGATCATGGACATTGACACTCACTTCCCGGTTCAATCATGGATATTGGCACACACTTCCCAGATACATCATGGATATTGACGCACACTTCCTGGATAGATCATGGATATTGACATACACTTCCCAGTCAGATCATGGACATTGGCACACACTTCACAGTTAGATCATGGATATTGAAAAACACTTTCCAGATGGATCATGGATATTGAAATACAATTCCCAGTTAGATCATCAACATTGACACACACTTCCCTGTCAGATCATGGATAATGACACACACTTCCCGGTTAGATTATGGATATTGACACACACTTCCCGGTTAGACAATGGATATTGACACACACTTCACAGTTAGATCATGGATATTGACAAACACTTCCCAGATGGATCATGGATATTGATATACAATTCCCAGTTAGATCATCGACATTGACACACACTTCCCTGTTAGATCATGGATAATGACATGCACTTCCCAGTTAGATCATGGATATTGGCACACATTTCCCGGTTAGATCATGGATATTGAAACACACTTCACAGTTAGATCATGGATATTGACATACACTTCCCAGTCAGATCATGGACATTGGCACACACTTCACAGTTAGATCATGGATATTGAAAAACACTTCCCAGATGGATCATGGATATTGACATACACCCCCCAGTTAGATCATGGATATGGATACACACTTCCAAGTTAGATCATGGATAATGACACACACTTCCCGGTTAGATCATGGATATGGATGCACACTTCCAAGTTAGATCATGGATATTGACATACACTTCCCAGTTAGATCATGGATAATGACACACACTTCCCAGTTAGATCATGGATATTCACACACACTTCCCAGTTAGATCATGGATATTGATGCACACTTCCTAATTAGATCTTGGACATTGGCACACACTTCCTTGTTACAGCATGGATATTGACACACACTTCCCGGTTAGATCATGGATACTGACACACTCTTCCCAGTTAGATCATGGATAATGACAGACACTTCCCGGTTAGATCATGGATAAAAGTACACACGTCCCGGTTAGATCATGGATAATGACACACACTTTCCCGTTAGATCTTGGACATTGGCACACACTTCCTAGTTGGATCATGGATAATGACACACACTTCTTAATTCGATCTTGGACATTGGCACACACTTCCTTGTTACAGCATGTATATTGACACACATTTCCCGGTTAGATCATGGATACTGACACACTCTTCCCAGTTAGATCATGGATATTGACACACACTTCCAAGATGGATCATGGATATTTATATACAATACCCAGTTGTATCATGGATAATGACACACACTTCACAGTTAGATCATGGACATTGACACACACTTCCCGGTTCGATCATGGACATTGGCACACACTTCCCAGTTACATCATGGACATTGACTCTCACTTCCTGGTTAGATCATGGATATTGGCACACACTTCCCAGTCAGGTCATGGATAATGACACACACAATCCGGTTAGATCATGGACATTGACACACACTTCCCAGTTAGATCATGGATATTGCCACACACTTCCCAGATGGATCATGGATATTGATATACAATTCCCAGTGAGATCATGGACATTGACAGACACTTTTCGGTTAGATCATGGATATTGACACACACTACCCTGTTAGATCATGGATATTGGCACACACTTCCAAGTTAGATCATGGATATTGATACTCACACTTCCGAGTTAGATCATGGATATTGACACACACTTCCCAGTTAGGTCATGGATATTGGCACACACTTCCCAGTTAGATCATGGATATTGGCACACACTTCCCGGTTAGATCATGGGCATTGACACACACTTCCCAGTTAGATCATCGATATTGACACACACTTCCCAGATGGATCATGGATATTGATATACAATTCCCAGTGACATCATGGACATTGACAGACACTTCTCGGTTAGATCATGGATAATGACACACACTTTCCAGTTAGATAATGGATATTGGCACACACTTCCTCGTTAGATCATTGATAAAGACACACACTTCCCAGTAGATCATGGATAATGACACACACTTCCCGGTTAGATCATGGATAATGACACACACTTCCCAGTTTGATCATGGATATTGTTACACACTTCCCAGATAGATCATGGATATTGACGCACACTTCCCGGATAGATCATGGATATTGACATACACTTTCTAGATGGATCATGGACATTGGCACACACTTCCCAGTTAGATCATGGATATTGAAAAACACTTCACAGATGGATCATGGATATTGATATACAATTCCCAGTTAGATCATCGACATTGACACACACTTCCCTGTTAGATCATGGGTAATGACACACACTTCCCAGTTAGATCATGGATATTGGCACACACTTCCAAGTTAGATCATGGATATTGATACTCACACTTCCCAGTTAGATGATGGATATTGACACACACTTCCCAGTTAGGTCATGGATATTAACACACACTTCCCAGTTAGATCATGGATATTGGCACACACTTCCCGGTTAGATCATGGACATTGACACACACTTCCCAGTTAGATCATCGATATAGACACACACTTCCCAGATGGATCATGGATATTGATATACAATTCCCAGTGAGATCATGGACATTGACAGACACTTCTCGGTTAGATCATGGATAATGACACACACTTCCCAGTTAGATAATGGATATTGGCACACACTTCCTAGTTTGATCATTGATAAAGACACACACTTCCCAGTAGTTCATGGATAATGACACACACTTCCGGTTAGATCATGGATAATGACACACACTTCCCAGTTAGATCTTGGATATTGGCACACACTTCCTAGTTAGATCATGGATATTGACACACACTTCCCAGTTAGATCATGGATAATGACACACACTTCCTAGTTAGATCATGGACATTGACACTCACTTCCCGGTTCGATCCTGGATTTTGGCAGACACTTGGCAGTTAGATCATGGATATTGGCACACACTTCCGGCTTAGATCATGGACATTGGCACACACTTCCCGGTTAGGTAAAGGATATTGACACACACTTCCAAGTTAGATCAGGAATATTGACACACACTTCCCAGTTATATCATGGACATTGGCACACACTTCCCAGTTAGATCATGGATATTGGCACAAACTTCCTCGTTAGATCATGGACATTGGCACACACTTCCCAGTTAGCTGCTGGATATTGACACACACTTCCCGGTTAAATCATGGATATTGAAACACACTTCCAACTTAGATCATGTAAAATGACACACACTTCCCAGTTAGATCATGGATACTGACACACACTTCCCAGTTAGATCATGGATAATGACACACACTTCCCAGATGGATCACGGATATTGATATACAATTCCCAGTGAGATCATGGACATTGACAGACACTTCTCGGTTAGATCATGGATAATGACACATACTTCCCAGTTAGATAATGGATATTGGCACACACTTCCTAGTTAGATCATTGATAAAGACACACACTTCCCAGTAGAGCATGGATAATGACACACACTTCCCGGTTAGATCATGGATAATGACACACACTTCCCAGTTAGATCATGAATATTGACACACACTTCCCGGTTAGATCATGGATAATGACACACACTTCCCAGTTAGATCATGAATATTGACACACACTTCCTAGTTAGATCATGGACATGGACACTCACTTCCCGGTTCAATCATGGATATTGGCACACACTTCCCAGATACATCATGGATATTGACGCACACTTCCTGGATAGATCATGGATATTGACATACACTTCCCAGTCAGATCATGGACATTGGCACACACTTCACAGTTAGATCATGGATATTGAAAAACACTTTCCAGATGGATCATGGATATTGAAATACAATTCCCAGTTAGATCATCGACATTGACACACACTTCCCTGTTAGATCATGGATAATGACACACACTTCCCGGTTAGATTATGGATATTGACACACACTTCCCGGTTAGACAATGGATATTGACACACACTTCACAGTTAGATCATGGATATTGACAAACACTTCCCAGATGGATCATGGATATTGATATACAATTCCCAGTTAGATCATCGACATTGACACACACTTCCCTGTTAGATCATGGATAATGACATGCACTTCCCAGTTAGATCATGGATATTGGCACACATTTCCCGGTTAGGTCATGGATATTGAAACACACTTCACAGTTAGATCATGGATATTGAAACGCACATCCCGGTTAAATCATGGATATGGATACACATTTACAAGTTAGATCATGGATATTGACACACACTTCCCAGTTAGATCATGGATATTGACATACACCCCCAGTTAGATCATGGATATGGATACACACTTCCAAGTTAGATCATGGATAATGACACACACTTCCCGGTTAGATCATGGATATGGACACACACTTCCAAGTTAGATCATGGATATTGACATACACTTCCCAGTTAGATCATGGATAATGACACACACTTCCCAGTTAGATCATGGATATTCACACACACTTCCCAGTTAGATCATGGATATTGATGCACACTTCCTAATTAGATCTTGGACATTGGCACACACTTCCTTGTTACAGCATGGATATTGACACACACTTCCCGGTTAGATCATGGATACTGACACACTCTTCCCAGTTAGATCATGGATAATGACAGACACTTCCCGGTTAGATCATGGATAAAAGTACACACGTCCCGGTTAGATCATGGATAATGACACACACTTTCCCGTTAGATCATGGATATTGCCACGCACTTCCTAGTTGGATCATGGATAATGACACACACTTCTTAATTCGATCTTGGACATTGGCACACACTTCCTTGTTACAGCATGTATATTGACACACATTTCCCGGTTAGATCATGGATACTGACACACTCTTCCCAGTTAGATCATGGATATTGACACACACTTCCAAGATGGATCATGGATATTTATATACAATACCCTGTTGTATCATGGATAATGACACACACTTCACAGTTAGATCATGGACATTGACACACACTTCCCGGTTCGATCATGGACATTGGCACACACTTCCCAGTTACATCATGGACATTGACTCTCACTTCCCGGTTAGATCATGGATATTGTCACACACTTCCCAGTTAGGTCATGGATAATGACACACACATTCCGGTTAGATCATGGACATTGACACACACTTCCCAGTTAGATCATGGATATTGACACACACTTCCCAGATGGATCATGGATATTGATATACAATTCCCAGTGAGATCATGGACATTGACAGACACTTTTCGGTTAGATCATGGATATTGACACACACTTCCCTGTTAGATCATGGGTAATGACACACACTTCCAAGTTAGATCATGGATATTGATACTCACACTTCCCAGTTAGATGATGGATATTGATACACACTTCCCAGTTAGGTCATGGATATTAACACACACTTCCCAGTTAGATCATGGATATTGGCACACACTTCCCGGTTAGATCACGGACATTGACACACACTTCCCAGTTAGATCATCGATATTGATACTCACTTCCCAGATGGATCATGGATATTGATATACAATTCCCAGTGAGATCATGGACATTGACAGACACTTCTCGGTTAGATCATGGATAATGAAACACACTTCCCAGTTAGATAATGGATATTGGCACACACTTCCTAGTTTGATCATTGATAAAGACACACACTTCCCAGTAGTTCATGGATAATGACACACACTTCCCGGTTAGATCATGGATAATGACACACACTTCCCAGTTAGATCTTGGATATTGGCACACACTTCCTAGTTAGATCATGGATATTGACACACACTTCCCAGTTAGATCATGGATAATGACACACACTTCCTAGTTAGATCATGGACATTGACACTCACTTCCCGGTTCGATCCTGGATTTTGGCAGACACTTGGCAGTTAGATCATGGATATTGGCACACACTTCCGGCTTAGATCATGGACATTGGCACACACTTCCCGGTTAGGTAAAGGATATTGACACACACTTCCAAGTTAGATCAGGAATATTGACACACACTTCCCAGTTATATCATGGACATTGGCACACACTTCCCAGTTAGATCATGGATATTGGCACAAACTTCCTCGTTAGATCATGGACATTGGCACACACTTCCCAGTTAGCTGCTGGATATTGACACACACTTCCCGGTTAAATCATGGATATTGAAACACACTTCCAACTTAGATCATGTAAAATGACACACACTTCCCAGTTAGATCATGGATACTAACACACACTTCCCAGTTAGATCATGGATAATGACACACACTTCCCAGATGGATCACGGATATTGATATACAATTCCCAGTGAGATCATGGACATTGACAGACACTTCTCGGTTAGATCATGGATAATGACACATACTTCCCAGTTAGATAATGGATATTGGCACACACTTCCTAGTTAGATCATTGATAAAGACACACACTTCCCAGTAGAGCATGGATAATGACACACACTTCCAGGTTAGATCATGGATAATGACACACACTTCCCAGTTAGATCATGAATATTGACACACACTTCCCGGTTAGATCATGGATAATGACACACACTTCCCAGTTAGATCATGAATATTGACACACACTTCCTAGTTAGATCATGGACATGGACACTCACTTCCCGGTTCAATCATGGATATTGGCACACACTTCCCAGATACATCATGGATATTGACGCACACTTCCTGGATAGATCATGGATATTGACATACACTTCCCAGTCAGATCATGGACATTGGCACACACTTCACAGTTAGATCATGGATATTGAAAAACACTTTCCAGATGGATCATGGATATTGAAATACAATTCCCAGTTAGATCATCGACATTGACACACACTTCCCTGTTAGATCATGGATAATGACACACACTTCCCGGTTAGATTATGGATATTGACACACACTTCCCGGTTAGACAATGGATATTGACACACACTTCACAGTTAGATCATGGATATTGACAAACACTTCCCAGATGGATCATGGATATTGATATACAATTCCCAGTTAGATCATCGACATTGACACACACTTCCCTGTTAGATCATGGATAATGACATGCACTTCCCAGTTAGATCATGGATATTGGCACACATTTCCCGGTTAGGTCATGGATATTGAAACACACTTCACAGTTAGATCATGGATATTGAAACGCACATCCCGGTTAAATCATGGATATGGATACACATTTACAAGTTAGATCATGGATATTGACACACACTTCCCAGTTAGATCATGGATATTGACATACACCCCCCAGTTAGATCATGGATATGGATACACACTTCCAAGTTAGATCATGGATAATGACACACACTTCCCGGTTAGATCATGGATATGGATGCACACTTCCAAGTTAGATCATGGATATTGACATACACTTCCCAGTTAGATCATGGATAATGACACACACTTCCCGGTTAGATCATGGATATTCACACACACTTCCCAGTTAGATCATGGATATTGATGCACACTTCCTAATTAGATCTTGGACATTGGCACACACTTCCTTGTTACAGCATGGATATTGACACACACTTCCCGGTTAGATCATGGATACTGACACACTCTTCCCAGTTAGATCATGGATAATGACAGACACTTCCCGGTTAGATCATGGATAAAAGTACACACGTCCCGGTTAGATCATGGATAATGACACACACTTTCCCGTTAGATCATGGATATTGCCACACACTTCCTAGTTGGATCATGGATAATGACACACACTTCTTAATTCGATCTTGGACATTGGCACACACTTCCTTGTTACAGCATGTATATTGACACACATTTCCCGGTTAGATCATGGATACTGACACACTCTTCCCAGTTAGATCATGGATATTGACACACACTTCCAAGATGGATCATGGATATTTATATACAATACCCTGTTGTATCATGGATAATGACACACACTTCACAGTTAGATCATGGACATTGACACACACTTCCCGGTTCGATCATGGACATTGGCACACACTTCCCAGTTACATCATGGACATTGACTCTCACTTCCCGGTTAGATCATGGATATTGTCACACACTTCCCAGTTAGGTCATGGATAATGACACACACATTCCGGTTAGATCATGGACATTGACACACACTTCCCAGTTAGATCATGGATATTGACACACACTTCCCAGATGGATCATGGATATTGATATACAATTCCCAGTGAGATCATGGACATTGACAGACACTTTTCGGTTAGATCATGGATATTGACACACACTTCCCTGTTAGATCATGGGTAATGACACACACTTCCAAGTTAGATCATGGATATTGATACTCACACTTCCCAGTTAGATGATGGATATTGATACACACTTCCCAGTTAGGTCATGGATATTAACACACACTTCCCAGTTAGATCATGGATATTGGCACACACTTCCCGGTTCGATCATGGACATTGACACACACTTCCCAGTTAGATCATCGATATTGATACACACTTCCCAGATGGATCATGGATATTGATATACAATTCCCAGTGAGATCATGGACATTGACAGACACTTCTCGGTTAGATCATGGATAATGACACACACTTCCCAGTTAGATAATGGATATTGGCACACACTACCTCGTTAGATCATTGATAAAGACACACACTTCCCAGTAGATCATGGATAATGACACACACTTCCCGGTTAGATCATGGATAATGACACACACTTCCCAGTTTGATCATGGATATTGTTACACACTTCCCAGATAGATCATGGATATTGACGCACACTTCCCGGATAGATCATGGATATTTACATACACTTCCCAGTTAGATCATTGACATTGGCACACACTTCCCAGTTAGATCATGGATATTGAAAAACACTTCCCAGATGGATCATGGATATTGATATACAATTCCCAGTTAGATCATCGACATTGACACACACTTCCCTGTTAGATCATGGATAATGACACACACTTCCCAGTTAGATCATGGATATTGGCACACACTTCCAAGTTAGATCATGGATATTGATACTCACACTTCCCAGTTAGATGATGGATATTGACACACACTTCCCAGTTAGGTCATGAATATTAACACACACTTCCCGGTTAGATCATGGACATTGACACACACTTCCCAGTTAGATCATCGATATAGACACACACTTCCCAGATGGATCATGGATATTGATATACAATTCCCAGTGAGATCATGGACATTGACAAACACTTCTCGGTTAGATCATGGATAATGAAACACACTTCCCAGTTAGATAATGGATATTGGCACACACTTCCTAGTTTGATCATTGATAAAGACACACACTTCCCAGTAGTTCATGGATAATGACACACACTTCCCGGTTAGATCATGGATAATGACACACACTTCCCAGTTAGATCTTGGATATTGGCACACACTTCCTAGTTAGATCATGGATATTGACACACACTTCCCAGTTAGATCATGGATAATGACACACACTTCCTAGTTAGATCATGGACATTGACACTCACTTCCCGGTTCGATCCTGGATTTTGGCAGACACTTGGCAGTTAGATCATGGATATTGGCACACACTTCCGGGTTAGATCATGGACATTGGCACACACTTCCCGGTTAGGTAAAGGATATTGACACACACTTCCAAGTTAGATCAGGAATATTGACACACACTTCCCAGTTATATCATGGACATTGGCACACACTTCCCAGTTAGATCATGGATATTGGCACAAACTTCCTCGTTAGATCATGGACATTGGCACACACTTCCCAGTTAGCTGCTGGATATTGACACACACTTCCCGGTTAAATCATGGATATTGAAACACACTTCCAACTTAGATCATGTATAATGACACACACTTCCCGTTTAGATCATGGATATTGGCACACACATCCCGCTTAGATCCTGGACATTGAAACACACTTCCCCGTAAGATCATGGACATTGGCACACACTTCCCAGTTAGATCTTGGATATTGACACACACTTCCCAGATGGATCATGGATATTGATATGCAATTCCCAGTTAGATCATGGACATTGACACACACTTCCCAGTTAGTTCATGGATATTGGAACACACTTCCCAGTTAGATCATGGATCTAGACATACACTTCCCAGTTAGATCATCGATATTGACACACACTTCCCGGTTAGATCATGGATACTGGCATACACTTCCCACTTAGATCATGGACATTGACACACATTTCCAAGTTAGATCATGGATATTGAAACACACTTCACAGTTAGATCATAGATATTGAAACGCACTTCCCGGTTAAATCATGGATATGGATACACACTTCCAAGTTAGATCATGGATATTGACACACACTTCCAAGTTTGATCATGGATATTGGCACACACGTCCCCAGATAGATCATGGATATTGAAAAACACTTTCCAGATGGATCATGGATATTGACACACACTTCCCAGTTAGATCATGGATACTGACACACACACGTCCCAGTTAGATCATGGATAACGACACATACTTCCCAGTTTGATCATGGATATTGGCACACATTTCCCAGTTAGAGCATGGATATTGACACTCACTTCCCAGTTAGATCATGGATACTGGCATACACTTCCTAGTTAGATCATGGGTATTGACACACACTTCCCAGTTAGGTCATGGATATTAACACACACTTCCTAGTTAGAACATGTATAATGACACATATTTCCCACTTAGATCATGGATACTGACACACACTTCCCGGCTAGATCAGGGATATTGTCATACACCTCCTAATTAGATCATGGATATTGACTCACACTTCCCAATTTGATCATCAATATTGGCACACACTTCCCAGTTAGATCATGGATATTGACACATACTTCCCGGTAAGATCATGGATATTGGCATACATGTCCTAGTTAGATCATGGATATTGACAAACACTTCCCAGTCATATCATGGATATTGGCATACACTTCCCGGTTAGATCATAGACATTGACACGCACTTTCCGGTTAGACTATGGATATGGACACACACTTCCCAGTTAGATCATGGACATTGACATACACATCCAGGTTAAATCATGGATATTGACACACACTTCCCACTCAGATCATGGATATTGACACACACTTCCTAGTTAGATCATGGATATGGACACACACTTCCCAGTTAGATCATGTATACTGACATACACTTCACGGTTAGATCATGGATATGGACACACACTTCCCAGTTAGATCATGGATATTGACACACATTTCCCAGTTAGATCATGGATATTGAAACACACTTCACAGTTAGATCATAAATATTGAAACGCACTTCCCGGTTAAATCATGGATATGGATACACACTTCCAAGTTAGATTATGGATATTGACACACACTTCCCAGTTAGATCATGGATATTGGCACAAACTTCCTCGTTAGATCATGGACATTGGCACACACTTCCCAGTTAGCTGCTGGATATGGACACACACTTCCCGGTTAAATCATGGATATTGAAACACACTTCCAACTTAGATCATGTAAAATGACACACACTTCCCAGTTAGATCATGGATACTAACACACACTTCCCAGTTAGATCATGGATAATGACACACACTTCCCAGATGGATCACGGATATTGATATACAATTCCCAGTGAGATCATGGACATTGACAGACACTTCTCGGTTAGATCATGGATAATGACACATACTTCCCAGTTAGATAATGGATATTGGCACACACTTCCTAGTTAGATCATTGATAAAGACACACACTTCCCAGTAGAGCATGGATAATGACACACACTTCCAGGTTAGATCATGGATAATGACACACACTTCCCAGTTAGATCATGAATATTGACACACACTTCCGGTTAGATCATGGATAATGACACACACTTCCCAGTTAGATCATGAATATTGACACACACTTCCTAGTTAGATCATGGACATGGACACTCACTTCCCGGTTCAATCATGGATATTGGCACACACTTCCAACTTAGATCATGTAAAATGACACACACTTCCCAGTTAGATCATGGATACTAACACACACTTCCCAGTTAGATCATGGATAATGACACACACTTCCCAGATGGATCACGGATATTGATATACAATTCCCAGTGAGATCATGGACATTGACAGACACTTCTCGGTTAGATCATGGATAATGACACATACTTCCCAGTTAGATAATGGATATTGGCACACACTTCCTAGTTAGATCATTGATAAAGACACACACTTCCCAGTAGAGCATGGATAATGACACACACTTCCCGGTTAGATCATGGATAATGACACACACTTCCCAGTTAGATCATGAATATTGACACACACTTCCCGGTTAGATCATGGATAATGACACACACTTCCCAGTTAGATCATGAATATTGACACACACTTCCTAGTTAGATCATGGACATGGACACTCACTTCCCGGTTCAATCATGGATATTGGCACACACTTCCCAGATACATCATGGATATTGACGCACACTTCCTGGATAGATCATGGATATTGACATACACTTCCCAGTAAGATCATGGACATTGGCACACACTTCACAGTTAGATCATGGATATTGAAAAACACTTTCCAGATGGATCATGGATATTGAAATACAATTCCCAGTTAGATCATCGACATTGACACACACTTCCCTGTTAGATCATGGATAATGACACACACTTCCCGGTTAGATTATGGATATTGACACACACTTCCCGGTTAGACAATGGATATTGACACACACTTCACAGTTAGATCATGGATATTGACAAACACTTCCCAGATGGATCATGGATATTGATATACAATTCCCAGTTAGATCATCGACATTGACACACACTTCCCTGTTAGATCATGGATAATGACATGCACTTCCCAGTTAGATCATGGATATTGGCACACATTTCCCGGTTAGATCATGGATATTGAAACACACTTCACAGTTAGATCATGGATATTGAAACGCACATCCCGGTTAAATCATGGATATGGATACACATTTACAAGTTAGATCATGGATATTGACACACACTTCCCAGTTAGATCATGGATATTGACATACACCCCCCAGTTAGATCATGGATATGGATACACACTTCCAAGTTAGATCATGGATAATGACACACACTTCCCGGTTAGATCATGGATATGGATGCACACTTCCAAGTTAGATCATGGATATTGACATACACTTCCCAGTTAGATCATGGATAATGACACACACTTCCCAGTTAGATCATGGATATTCACACACACTTCCCAGTTAGATCATGGATATTGATGCACACTTCCTAATTAGATCTTGGACATTGGCACACACTTCCTTGTTACAGCATGGATATTGACACACACTTCCCGGTTAGATCATGGATACTGACACACTCTTCCCAGTTAGATCATGGATAATGACAGACACTTCCCGGTTAGATCATGGATAAAAGTACACACGTCCCGGTTAGATCATGGATAATGACACACACTTTCCCGTTAGATCATGGATATTGCCACACACTTCCTAGTTGGATCATGGATAATGACACACACTTCTTAATTCGATCTTGGACATTGACACACACTTCCTTGTTACAGCATGTATATTGACACACATTTCCCGGTTAGATCATGGATACTGACACACTCTTCCCAGTTAGATCATGGATATTGACACACACTTCCAAGATGGATCATGGATATTTAAATACAATACCCAGTTGTATCATGGATAATGACACACACTTCACAGTTAGATCATGGACATTGACACACACTTCCCGGTTCGATCATGGACATTGGCACACACTTCCCAGTTACATCATGGACATTGACTCTCACTTCCCGGTTAGATCATGGATATTGTCACACACTTCCCAGTTAGGTCATGGATAATGACACACACATTCCGGTTAGATCATGGACATTGACACACACTTCCCAGTTAGATCATGGATATTGACACACACTTCCCAGATGGATCATGGATATTGATATACAATTCCCAGTGAGATCATGGACATTGACAGACACTTTTCGGTTAGATCATGGATATTGACACACACTTCCCTGTTAGATCATGGGTAATGACACACACTTCCAAGTTAGATCATGGATATTGATACTCACACTTCCCAGTTAGATCATGGATATTGATACACACTTCCCAGTTAGGTCATGGATATTAACACACACTTTCCAGTTAGATCATGGATATTGGCACACACTTCCCGGTTAGATCATGGACATTGACACACACTTCCCAGTTAGATCATCGATATTGACACACACTTCCCAGATGGATCATGGATATTGATATACAATTCCCAGTGACATCATGGACATTGACAGACACTTCTCGGTTAGATCATGGATAATGACACACACTTCCCAGTTAGATAATGGATATTGGCACACACTTCCTCGTTAGATCATTGATAAAGACACACACTTCCCAGTAGATCATGGATAATGACACACACTTCCCGGTTAGATCATGGATAATGACACACACTTCCCAGTTTGATCATGGATATTGTTACACACTTCCCAGATAGATCATGGATATTGACGCACACTTCCCGGATAGATCATGGATATTGACATACACTTCCTAGTTAGATCATTGACATTGGCACACACTTCCCAGTTAGATCATGGATATTGAAAAACACTTCCCAGATGGATCATGGATATTGATATACAATTCCCAGTTAGATCATCGACATTGACACACACTTCCCTGTTAGATCATGGATAATGACACACACTTCCCAGTTAGATCATGGATATTGGCACACACTTCCAAGTTAGATCATGGATATTGATACTCACACTTCCCAGTTAGATGATGGATATTGACACACACTTCCCAGTTAGGTCATGAATATTAACACACACTTCCCGGTTAGATCATGGATATTGGCACACACTTCCCGGTTAGATCATGGACATTGACACACACTTCCCAGTTAGATCATCGATATAGACACACACTTCCCAGATGGATCATGGATATTGATATACAATTCCCAGTGAGATCATGGACATTGACAAACACTTCTCGGTTAGATCATGGATAATGAAACACACTTCCCAGTTAGATAATGGATATTGGCACACACTTCCTAGTTTGATCATTGATAAAGACACACACTTCCCAGTAGTTCATGGATAATGACACACACTTCCCGGTTAGATCATGGATAATGACACACACTTCCCAGTTAGATCTTGGATATTGGCACACACTTCCTAGTTAGATCATGGATATTGACACACACTTCCCAGTTAGATCATGGATAATGACACACACTTCCTAGTTAGATCATGGACATTGACACTCACTTCCCGGTTCGATCCTGGATTTTGGCAGACACTTGGCAGTTAGATCATGGATATTGGCACACACTTCCGGCTTAGATCATGGACATTGGCACACACTTCCCGGTTAGGTAAAGGATATTGACACACACTTCCAAGTTAGATCAGGAATATTGACACACACTTCCCAGTTATATCATGGACATTGGCACACACTTCCCAGTTAGATCATGGATATTGGCACAAACTTCCTCGTTAGATCATGGACATTGGCACACACTTCCCAGTTAGCTGCTGGATATTGACACACACTTCCCGGTTAAATCATGGATATTGGCACACACATCCCGCTTAGATCCTGGACATTGAAACACACTTCCCCGTAAGATCATGGACATTGGCACACACTTCCCAGTTAGATCTTGGATATTGACACTCACTTCCCAGATGGATCATGGATATTGATATGCAATTCCCAGTTAGATCATGGACATTGACACACACTTCCCAGTTAGTTCATGGATATTGGAACACACTTCCCAGTTAGATCATGGATCTAGACATACACTTCCCAGTTAGATCATCGATATTGACACACACTTCCCGGTTAGATCATGGATACTGGCATACACTTCCCACTTAGATCATGGACATTGACACACATTTCCAAGTTAGATCATGGATATTGAAACACACTTCACAGTTAGATCATAGATATTGAAACGCACTTCCCGGTTAAATCATGGATATGGATACACACTTCCAAGTTAGATCATGGATATTGACACACACTTCCAAGTTTGATCATGGATATTGGCACACACGTCCCCAGATAGATCATGGATATTGAAAAACACTTTCCAGATGGATCATGGATATTGACACACACTTCCCAGTTAGATCATGGATACTGACACACACACGTCCCAGTTAGATCATGGATAACGACACATACTTCCCAGTTTGATCATGGATATTGGCACACATTTCCCAGTTAGAGCATGGATATTGACACTCACTTCCCAGTTAGATCATGGATACTGGCATACACTTCCTAGTTAGATCATGGGTATTGACACACACTTCCCAGTTAGATCATGGATATTAACACACACTTCCTAGTTAGAACATGTATAATGACATATATTTCCCACTTAGATCATGGATACTGACACACACTTCCCGGCTAGATCAGGGATATTGGCATACACTTCCTAATTAGATCATGGATATTGACTCACACTTCCCAATTTGTTCATCAATATTGGCACACACTTCCCAGTTAGATCATGGACATTGACACGCACTTTCCGGTTAGACTATGGATATGGACACACACTTCCCAGTTAGATCATGGACATTGACATTCACATCCAGGTTAAATCATGGATATTGACACACACTTCCCACTCAGATCATGGATATTGACACACACTTCCTAGTTAGATCATGGATATGGACACACACTTCCCAGTTAGATCATGTATACTGACATACACTTCACGGTTAGATCATGGATATTGACACGCACTTCCCAGTTAGATCATGGACATTGACACACATTTCCCAGTTAGATCATGGATATTGAAACACACTTCACAGTTAGATCATAAATATTGAAACGCACTTCCCGGTTAAATCATGGATATGGATACACACTTCCAAGTTAGATTATGGATATTGACACACACTTCCCAGTTAGATCATGGATATTGACATACACTCCCCAGTTAGATCATGGATATGGATACACACTTCCAAGTTAGATCATGGATAATGACACACACTTCTCGGTTAGATCATGGATATGGATACACACTTCCAAGTTAGATCATGGATATTGACATACACTTCCAAGTTAGATCATGGATAATGACACACACTTCCAAGTTAGATCATGGATATTCGCACACACTTCCCAGTTGGATCATGGATATTGACTCTCACGTCCCGGTTAGATCATGGACATTGGCACACACTTCCTTGTTACATCATGGATATTGACACACACTTCCCGGTCAGATCATGGATATTAACAAACACTTCCCGTTTCGATCATGGATATTGCCACACACTTGCCCGTTAGATCATGGACATTGACACACACTTCCCAGTTAGATCATGGATATTGACACACACTTCCCAGATGGATCACGGATATTGATATACAATTCCCAGTGAGATCATGGACATTGACAGACACTTCTCGGTTAGATCATGGATAAAAACACATACTTCCCAGTTAGATAATGGATATTGGCACACACTTCCTAGTTAGAACATTGATAAAGACACACACTTCCCAGTAGAGCATGGATAATGACACACACTTCCCGGTTAGATCATGGATAATGACACACACTTCCCAGTTAGATCATGAATATTGACACACACTTCCTAGTTAGATCATGGATAATGACACACACTTCCTAGTTAGATCATGGACATGGACACTCACTTCCCGGTTCAATCATGGATATTGGCACACACTTCCCAGATACATCATGGATATTGACGCACACTTCCTGGATAGATCATGGATATTGACATACACTTCCCAGTCAGATCATGGACATTGGCACACACTTCACAGTTAGATCATGGATATTGAAAAACACTTTCCAGATGGATCATGGATATTGAAATACAATTCCCAGTTAGATCATCGACATTGACACACACCTCCCTGTTAGATCATGGATAATGACACACACTTCCCGGTTAGATCATGGATATTGACACACACTTCCCGGTTAGACAATGGATATTGACACACACTTCACAGTTAGATCATGGATATTGACAAACACTTCCCAGATGGATCATGGATATTGATATACAATTCCCAGTTAGATCATCGACATTGACACACACTTCCCTGTTAGATCATGGATAATGACACGAAATTCCCAGTTAGATCATGGATATTGGCACACATTTCCCGGTTAGATCATGGATATTGAAACACACTTCACAGTTAGATCATGGATATTGAAACGCACATCCCGGTTAAATCATGGATATGGATACACACTTCCAAGTTAGATCATGGATATTGACACACACTTCCCAGTTAGATCATGGATATTGACATACACCCCCCAGTTAGATCATGGATATGGATACACACTTCCAAGTTAGATCATGGATAATGACACACACTTCCCAGTTAGATCATGGATAATGACACACACTTCCCAGTTAGATCATGGATATTCACACACACTTCCCAGTTAGATCATGGATATTGATGCACACTTCCTAATTAGATCTTGGACATTGGCACACACTTCCTTGTTACAGCATGGATATTGACACACACTTCCCAGTTAGATCATGGATATTGACGTAAACTCCCCCGTTACATCATGGATATGGATACACACATCCAAGATAGATCATTGATAATGACACACACTTCCCAGTTAGATCATGGATATTGATGCACACTTCGCGGATAGATCATGGATATTGACATACACTTCCCAGTTAGATCATGGATAAAGGTACACACTTCCCGGTTAGATCATGGATATTGGCACACACTTCCAAGATAGATCATGGATATTGATGCACACTTCGCGGATAGATCATGGATATTGACATACACTTCCCAGTTAGATCATGGATAAAGGTACACACTTCCCGGTTAGATCATGGATATTGGCACACACTTCCTAGTTAGATCATGGATAATGACACACACTTCCCAGTTAGATCATGGATAATGTCACACACTTCCCGGTTAGATCATGGACATTGACACACACGTCCCAGTTAGATCATGGATATTGAAACACACTTCACAGTTAGATCATGGATCTAGACATACACTTCCCAGTTAGATCATCGATATTGACACACACTTCCCGGTTAGATCACGGATACTGGCATACACTTCCCACTTAGATCATGGACATTGACACACATTTCCCAGTTAGATCATGGATATTGAAACACACTTCACAGTTAGATCATAGATATTGAAACGCACTTCCCGGTTAAATCATGGATATGGATACACACTTCCAAGTTTGATCATGGATATTGGCACACACGTCACCAGATAGATCATGGATATTGAAAAACACTTTCCAGATGGATCATGGATATTGACACACACTTCCCAGTTAGATCATGGATACTGACACACACACGTCCCAGTTAGATCATGGATAACGACACATACTTCCCAGTTTGATCATGGATATTGGCACACATTTCCCAGTTAGAGCATGGATATTGACACTCACTTCCCAGTTAGATCATGGATACTGGCATACACTTCCTAGTTAGATCATGGGTATTGACACACACTTCCCAGTTAGATCATGGATATTAACACACACTTCCTAGTTAGAACATGTATAATGACATATATTTCCCACTTAGATCATGGATACTGACACACACTTCCCGGCTAGATCAGGGATATTGGCATACACTTCCTAATTAGATCATGGATATTGACTCACACTTCCCAATTTGTTCATCAATATTGGCACACACTTCCCAGTTAGATCATGGACATTGACACGCACTTTCCGGTTAGACTATGGATATGGACACACACTTCCCAGTTAGATCATGGACATTGACATACACATCCAGGTTAAATCATGGATATTGACACACACTTCCCACTCAGATCATGGATATTGACACACACTTCCTAGTTAGATCATGGATATGGACACACACTTCCCAGTTAGATCATGTATACTGACATACACTTCACGGTTAGATCATGGATATTGACACGCACTTCCCAGTTAGATCATGGACATTGACACACATTTCCCAGTTAGATCATGGATATTGAAACACACTTCACAGTTAGATCATAAATATTGAAACGCACTTCCCGGTTAAATCATGGATATGGATACACACTTCCAAGTTAGATTATGGATATTGACACACACTTCCCAGTTAGATCATGGATATTGACATACACTCCCCAGTTAGATCATGGATATGGATACACACTTCCAAGTTAGATCATGGATAATGACACACACTTCTCGGTTAGATCATGGATATGGATACACACTTCCAAGTTAGATCATGGATATTGACATACACTTCCAAGTTAGATCATGGATAATGACACACACTTGCAAGTTAGATCATGGATATTCGCACACACTTCCCAGTTGGATCATGGATATTGACTCTCACGTCCCGGTTAGATCATGGACATTGGCACACACTTCCTTGTTACATCATGGATATTGACACACACTTCCCGGTCAGATCATGGATATTAACAAACACTTCCCGTTTCGATCATGGATATTGCCACACACTTGCCCGTTAGATCATGGACATTGACACACACTTCCCAGTTAGATCATGGATATTGACACACACTTCCCAGATGGATCACGGATATTGATATACAATTCCCAGTGAGATCATGGACATTGACAGACACTTCTCGGTTAGATCATGGATAAAAACACATACTTCCCAGTTAGATAATGGATATTGGCACACACTTCCTAGTTAGAACATTGATAAAGACACACACTTCCCAGTAGAGCATGGATAATGACACACACTTCCCGGTTAGATCATGGATAATGACACACACTTCCCAGTTAGATCATGAATATTGACACACACTTCCTAGTTAGATCATGGATAATGACACACACTTCCTAGTTAGATCATGGACATGGACACTCACTTCCCGGTTCAATCATGGATATTGGCACACACTTCCCAGATACATCATGGATATTGACGCACACTTCCTGGATAGATCATGGATATTGACATACACTTCCCAGTCAGATCATGGACATTGGCACACACTTCACAGTTAGATCATGGATATTGAAAAACACTTTCCAGATGGATCATGGATATTGAAATACAATTCCCAGTTAGATCATCGACATTGACACACACCTCCCTGTTAGATCATGGATAATGACACACACTTCCCGGTTAGATCATGGATATTGACACACACTTCCCGGTTAGACAATGGATATTGACACACACTTCACAGTTAGATCATGGATATTGACAAACACTTCCCAGATGGATCATGGATATTGATATACAATTCCCAGTTAGATCATCGACATTGACACACACTTCCCTGTTAGATCATGGATAATGACACGAAATTCCCAGTTAGATCATGGATATTGGCACACATTTCCCGGTTAGATCATGGATATTGAAACACACTTCACAGTTAGATCATGGATATTGAAACGCACATCCCGGTTAAATCATGGATATGGATACACACTTCCTAGTTAGATCATGGATATTGACACACACTTCCCAGTTAGATCATGGATATTGACATACACCCCCCAGTTAGATCATGGATATGGATACACACTTCCAAGTTAGATCATGGATAATGACACACACTTCCCAGTTAGATCATGGATAATGACACACACTTCCCAGTTAGATCATGGATATTCACACACACTTCCCAGTTAGATCATGGATATTGATGCACACTTCCTAATTAGATCTTGGACATTGGCACACACGTCCTTGTTACAGCATGGATATTGACACACACTTCCCAGTTAGATCATGGATATTGACGTAAACTCCCCCGTTACATCATGGATATGGATACACACATCCAAGATAGATCATTGATAATGACACACACTTCCCAGTTAGATCATGGATATTGATGCACACTTCGCGGATAGATCATGGATATTGACATACACTTCCCAGTTAGATCATGGATAAAGGTACACACTTCCCGGTTAGATCATGGATATTGGCACACACTTCCAAGATAGATCATGGATATTGATGCACACTTCGCGGATAGATCATGGATATTGACATACACTTCCCAGTTAGATCATGGATAAAGGTACACACTTCCCGGTTAGATCATGGATATTGGCACACACTTCCTAGTTAGATCATGGATAATGACACACACTTCCCAGTTAGATCATGGATAATGTCACACACTTCCCGGTTAGATCATGGACATTGACACACACGTCCCAGTTAGATCATGGATATTGAAACACACTTCACAGTGAGATCATGGATCTAGACATACACTTCCCAGTTAGATCATCGATATTGACACACACTTCCCGGTTAGATCATGGATACTGGCATACACTTCCCACTTAGATCATGGACATTGACACACATTTCCCAGTTAGATCATGGATATTGAAACACACTTCACAGTTAGATCATAGATATTGAAACGCACTTCCCGGTTAAATCATGGATATGGATACACACTTCCAAGTTTGATCATGGATATTGGCACACACGTCACCAGATAGATCATGGATATTGAAAAACACTTTCCAGATGGATCATGGATATTGACACACACTTCCCAGTTAGATCATGGATACTGACACACACACGTCCCAGTTAGATCATGGATAACGACACATACTTCCCAGTTTGATCATGGATATTGGCACACATTTCCCAGTTAGAGCATGGATATTGACACTCACTTCCCAGTTAGATCATGGATACTGGCATACACTTCCTAGTTAGATCATGGGTATTGACACACACTTCCCAGTTAGATCATGCATAATGACACATATTTCCCACTTAGATCATGGATACTGACACACACTTCCCGGCTAGATCAGGGATATTGACCTACACTTCCCAATTTGTTCATCAATATTGGCACACACTTCCCAGTTAGATCATGGACATTGACACATACTTCCCGGTAAGATCATGGATATTGGCATACATGTCCTAGTTAGATCATGGATATTGACAAACACTTCCCGGTCATATCATGGATATTGGCATACACTTCCCGGTTAGATCATGGACATTGACACGCACTTTCCGGTTAGACTATGGATATGGACACACACTTCCCACTCAGATCATGGATATTGACACACACTTCCTACTTAGATCATGGATATGGACACACACTTCCCAGTTAGATCATGTATACTGACATACACTTCACGGTTAGATCATGGATATTGACACGCACTTCCCAGTTAGATCATGGACATTGACACACATTTCCCAGTTAGATCATGGATATTGAAACACACTTCACAGTTAGATCATAAATATTGAAACGCACTTCCCGGTTAAATCATGGATATGGATACACACTTCCAAGTTAGATTATGGATATTGACACACACTTCACAGTTAGATCATGGATATTGACATACACTCCCCAGTTAGATCATGGATATGGATACACACTTCCAAGTTAGATCATGGATAATGACACACACTTCTCGGTTAGATCATGGATATGGATACACACTTCCAAGTTAGATCATGGATATTGACATACACTTCCAAGTTAGATCATGGATAATGACACACACTTCCAAGTTAGATCATGGATATTCGCACACACTTCCCAGTTGGATCATGGATATTGAGACACACTTCCCAGTTAGATGATGGATATTGATACACACTTCCCAGTTAGATCATGGATATTGATGCACACTTCCTAATTAGATCTTGGACATTGGCACACACTTCCTTGTTACAGCATGGATATTGACACACAATTCCCGGTTAGATCATGGATACTGACACACACTTCCCAGTTAGATCATGGATAATGACAGACACTTCCCAGTTAGATCATGGATAAAGGTACACACTTCCCGGTTAGATCATGGATAATGACACACATTTTCCCGTTAGATCATGGGTATTGGCACACACTTCCTAGTTAGATCATGGATAATGACACACACTTCCTAATTCGATCTTGGACATTGGCACACACTTCCTTGTTACAGCATGGATATTGACACACATTTCACAGTTAGATCATGGATACTGACACACTCTTCCCAGTTAGATCATGGATATTGACACACACTTCCAAGATGGATCAGTGATATTTATATACAATACCCAGTTGTATCATGGATAATGACACACACTTCACAGTTAGGTCATGGACATTGGCACACACTTCCCAGTTACATCATGGACATTGACTCTCACGTCCCGGTTAGATCATGGACATTGGCACACACTTCCTTGTTACATCATGGATATTGACACACACTTCCCGGTCAGATCATGGATATTAACAAACACTTCCCGGTTCGATCATGGATATTGCCATACACTTGCCCGTTAGATCATGGACATTGACACACACTTCCCAGTTAGATCATGGATATTGACACACACTTCCCAGATGGATCACGGATATTGATATACAATTCCCAGTGAGATCATGGACATTGACAGACACTTCTCGGTTAGATCATGGATAATGACACATACTTCCCAGTTAGATCATGAATATTGACACACACTTCCTAGTTAGATCATGGACATGGACACTCACTTCCCGGTTCAATCATAGATATTGGCACACACTTCCCAGATACATCATGGATATTGACGCACACTTCCTGGATAGATCATGGATATTGACATACACTTCCCAGTCAGATCATGGACATTGGCACACACTTCACAGTTAGATCATGGATATTGAAAAACACTTTTCAGATGGATCATGGATATTAAAATACAATTCCCAGTTAGATCATCGACATTGACACACACTTCCCTGTTAGATCATGGATAATGACACACACTTCCCGGTTAGATTATGGATATTGACACACACTTCCCGGTTAGACAATGGATATTGACACACACTTCACAGTTAGATCATGGATATTGACAAACACTTCCCAGATGGATCATGGATATTGATATACAATTCCCAGTTAGATCATCGACATTGACACACACTTCCCAGTTCGATCATGGATATTGGCACACATTTCCCGGTTAGATCATGGATATTGAAACACACTTCACAGTTAGATCATGGATATTGAAACGCACATCCCGGTTAAATCATGGATATGGATACACACTTCCAAGTTAGATCATGGATATTGACACACACTTCCCAGTTAGATCATGGATATTGACATACACCCCCCAGTTAGATCATGGATATGGATACACACTTCCAAGTTAGATCATGGATAATGACACACACTTCCCGGTTAGATCATGGATATGGATGCACACTTCCAAGTTAGATCATGGATATTGACATACACTTCCCAGTTAGATCATGGATAATGACACACACTTCCCAGTTAGATCATGGATATTCACACACACTTCCCAGTTAGATCATGGATATTGATGCACACTTCCTAATTAGATCTTGGACATTGGCACACACTTTCTTGTTACAGTATGGATATTGACACACACTTCCCGGTTAGATCATGGATACTGACACACTCTTCCCAGTTAGATCATGGATAATGACAGACACTTCCCAGTTAGATCATGGATAAAAGTACACACGTCCCGGTTAGATCATGGATAATGACACACACTTTCCCGTTAGATCATGGATATTGCCACACACTTCCTAGTTGGATCATGGATAATGACACACACTTCTTAATTCGATCTTGGACATTGGCACACACTTCCTTGTTACAGCATGTATATTTACACACATTTCCCGGTTAGATCATGGATACTGACACACTCTTCCCAGTTAGATCATGGATATTGACACACACTTCCAAGATGGATCATGGATATTGATATACAATACCCAGTTGTATCATGGATAATGACACACACTTCACAGTTAGATCATGGACATTGACACACACTTCCCGGTTCGATCATGGACATTGGCACACACTTCCCAGTTACATCATGGACATTGACTCTCACTTCCCGGTTAGATCATGGATATTGTCACACACTTCCCAGTTAGGTCATGGATAATGACACACACATTCCGGTTAGATCATGGACATTGACACACACTTCCCAGTTAGATCATGGATATTGACACACACTTCCCAGATGGATCATGGATATTGATATACAATTCCCAGTGAGATCATGGACATTGACAGACACTTTTCGGTTAGATCATGGATATTGACACACACTTCCCTGTTAGATCATGGGTAATGACACACACTTCCCAGTTAGATCATGGATATTGGCACACACTTCCAAGTTAGATCATGGATATTGATACTCACACTTCCCAGTTAGATCATGGATATTGACACACACTTCCCAGTTAGGTCATGGATATTAACACACACTTCCCAGTTAGATCATGGATATTGGCACACACTTCCCGGTTAGATCATGGACATTGACACACACTTCCCAGTTAGATCATCGATATTGACACACACTTCCCAGATGGATCATGGATATTGATATACAATTCCCAGTGAGATCATGGACATTGACAGACACTTCTCGGTTAGATCATGGATAATGACACACACTTCCCAGTTAGATAATGGATATTGGCACACACTTCCTCGTTACATCATTGATAAAGACACACACTTCCCAGTAGATCATGGATAATGACACACACTTCCCGGTTAGATCATGGATAATGACACACACTTCCCAGTTTGATCATGGATATTGTTACACACTTCCCAGATAGATCATGGATATTGACGCACACTTCCCGGATAGATCATGGATATCGACATACACTTTCTAGATGGATCATGGACATTGGCACAAACTTCCCAGTTAGATCATGGATATTGAAAAACACTTCCCAGATGGATCATGGATATTGATATACAATTCCCAGTTAGATCATCGACATTGACACACACTTCCCTGTTAGATCATGGATAATGACACACACTTCCCAGTTAGATCATGGATATTGGCACACACTTCCAAGTTAGATCATGGATATTGATACTCACACTTCCCAGTTAGATCATGGATATTGACACACACTTCCCAGTTAGGTCATGGATATTAACACACACTTCCCGGTTAGATCATGGATATTGGCACACACTTCCCGGTTAGATCATGGACATTGACACACACTTCCCAGTTAGATCATCGATATAGACACACACTTCCCAGATGGATCATGGATATTGATATACAATTCCCAGTGAGATCATGGACATTGACAAACACTTCTCGGTTAGATCATGGATAATGAAACACACTTCCCAGTTAGATAATGGATATTGGCACACACTTCCTAGTTTGATCATTGATAAAGACACACACTTCCCAGTAGTTCATGGATAATGACACACACTTCCCGGTTAGATCATGGATAATGACACACACTTCCCAGTTAGATCTTGGATATTGGCACACACTTCCTAGTTAGATCATGGATATTGACACACACTTCCCAGTTAGATCATGGATAATGACACACACTTCCTAGTTAGATCATGGACATTGACACTCACTTCCCGGTTCGATCCTGGATTTTGGCAGACACTTGGCAGTTAGATCATGGATATTGGCACACACTTCCGGCTTAGATCATGGACATTGGCACACACTTCCCGGTTAGGTAAAGGATATTGGCACACACTTCCTAGTTAGATCATGGATATTGACACACACGTCCCAGTTAGATCATGGATAATGACACACACTTCCTAGTTAGATCATGGACATTGACACTCACTTCCCGGTTCGATCCTGGATTTTGGCAGACACTTGGCAGTTAGATCATGGATATTGGCACACGCTTCCAGGTTAGATCATGGACACTGGCACACACTTCCCGGTTAGGTCAAGGATATTGACACACACTTCCAAGTTAGATCAGGAATATTGACACACACTTCCCAGTTATATCATGGACATTGGCACACACTTCCCAGTTAGATCATGGATATTGGCACAAACTTCCTCGTTAGATCATGGACATTGGCACACACTTCCCAGTTAGCTGCTGGATATTGACACACACTTCCCGGTTAAATCATGGATATTGAAACACACTTCCAACTTAGATCATGTAAAATGACACACACTTCCCATTTAGATCATGGATACTAACACACACTTCCCAGTTAGATCATGGATAATGACACACACTTCCCGTTTAGATCATGGATATTGGCACATACATCCCGCTTAGATCCTGGACATTGAAACACACTTCCCCGTAAGATCATGGACATTGGCACACACTTCACAGTTAGATCATGGATATTGAAAAACACTTCCCAGATGGATCATGGATATTGATATACAATTCCCAGTTAGATCATCGACATTGACTCACACTTCCCGGTTAGATCATGGATATTGGCAAACACTTCCCGGTTAGATCATGGACATTGACACACACGTCCCGGTTAGATCATGGATATTGGCACACACTTCCCGGTTAGATCATGGACATTGACACACACTTCCCAGTTAGATCATGGATATTGACACACACTTCCCAGATGGATCATGGATAATGACACACACTTCCCAGTTAGATAATGGATATTGGCACACACTTTCTAGTTTGATCATTGATAAAGGCACATACTTCCCAGTAGATCATGAATAATGACACACACTTCCCGGTTAGATCATGGATAATGACACACACTTCCTAATTCGATCTTGGACATTGGCACACACTTCCTTGTTACAGCATGGATATTGACACACATTTCACAGTTAGATCATGGATACTGACACACACTTCCCAGTTAGATCATGGATATTGACACACACTTCCAAGATGGATCATGGATATTTATATACAATACCCAGTTGTATCATGGATAATGACACACACTTCACAGTTAGGTCATGGACATTGGCACACACTTCCCAGTTACATCATGGACATTGACTCTCACGTCCCGGTTAGATCATGGACATTGGCACACACTTCCTTGTTACATCATGGATATTGACACACACTTCCCGGTCAGATCATGGATATTAACAAACACTTCCCGGTTCGATCATGGATATTGCCACACACTTGCCCGTTAGATCATGGACATTGACACACACTTCCCAGTTAGATCATGGATATTGACACACACTTCCCAGATGGATCACGGATATTGATATACAATTCCCAGTGAGATCATGGACATTGACAGACACTTCTCGGTTAGATCATGAATAATGACACACACTTCCCGGTTAGATCATGGATAATGACACACACTTCTTAATTCGATCTTGGACATTGGCACACACTTCCTTGTTACAGCATGGATATTGACACACATTTCACAGTTAGATCATGGATACTGACACACTCTTCCCAGTTAGATCATGGATATTGACACACACTTCCAAGATGGATCATGGATATTTATATACAATACCCAGTTGTATCATGGATAATGACACACACTTCACAGTTAGGTCATGGACATTGGCACACACTTCCCAGTTACATCATGGACATTGACTCTCACGTCCCGGTTAGATCATGGACATTGGCACACACTTCCTTGTTACATCATGGATAATGACACACACTTCCCAGTTAGATCTTGGATATTGGCACACACTTCCTAGTTAGATCATGGATATTGACACACACTTCCCAGTTAGATCATGGATAATGACACACACTTCCTAGTTAGATCATGGACATTGACACTCACTTCCCGGTTCGATCCTGGATTTTGGCAGACACTTGGCAGTTAGATCATGGATATTGGCACACACTTCCAGGTTAGATCATGGACACTGGCACACACTTCCCGGTTAGGTCAAGGATATTGACACACACTTCCAAGTTAGATCAGGAATATTGACACACACTTCCCAGTTATATCATGGACATTGGCACACACTTCCCAGTTAGATCATGGATATTGGCACAAACTTCCTCGTTAGATCATGGACATTGGCACACACTTCCCAGTTAGCTGCTGGATATTGACACACACTTCCCGGTTAAATCATGGATATTGAAACACACTTCCAACTTAGATCATGTAAAATGACACACACTTCCCATTTAGATCATGGATACTAACACACACTTCCCAGTTAGATCATGGATAATGACACACACTTCCCGTTTAGATCATGGATATTGGCACATACATCCCGCTTAGATCCTGGACATTGAAACACACTTCCCCGTAAGATCATGGACATTGGCACACACTTCACAGTGAGATCATGGATATTGAAAAACACTTCCCAGATGGATCATGGATATTGATATACAATTCCCAGTTAGATCATCGACATTGACACACACTTCCCGGTTAGATCATGGATATTGGCACACACTTCCCGGTTAGATCATGGACATTGACACACACGTCCCGGTTAGATCATGGATATTGGCACACACTTCCCGGTTAGATCATGGACATTGACACACACTTCCCAGTTAGATCATGGATATTGACACACACTTCCCAGATGGATCATGGATAATGACACACACTTCCCAGTTAGATAATGGATATTGGCACACACTTTCTAGTTTGATCATTGATAAAGGCACACACTTCCCAGTAGATCATGAATAATGAAACACACTTCCCGGTTAGATCATGGATAATGACACACACTTCTTAATTCGATCTTGGACATTGGCACACACTTCCTTGTTACAGCATGGATATTGACACACATTTCACAGTTAGATCATGGATACTGACACACTCTTCCCAGTTAGATCATGGATATTGACACACACTTCCAAGATGGATCATGGATATTTATATACAATACCCAGTTGTATCATGGATAATGACACACACTTCACAGTTAGGTCATGGACATTGGCACACACTTCCCAGTTACATCATGGACATTGACTCTCACGTCCCGGTTAGATCATGGACATTGGCACACACTTCCTTGTTACATCATGGATATTGACACACACTTCCCGGTCAGATCATGGATATTAACAAACACTTCCCGGTTCGATCATGGATATTGCCACACACTTGCCCGTTAGATCATGGACATTGACACACACTTCCCAGTTAGATCATGGATATTGACACACACTTCCCAGATGGATCACGGATATTGATATACAATTCCCAGTGAGATCATGGACATTGACAGACACTTCTCGGTTAGATCATGGATAATGACACATACTTCCCAGTTAGATAATGGATATTGGCACACACTTTCTAGTTAGATCATTGATAAAGACACACACTTCCCAGTAGTTCATGGATAATGACACACACTTCTCGGTTAGATCATGGATAATGACACACACTTCTCAGTTAGATCTTGGATATTGGCACACACATCCTAGTTAGATCATGGATATTGACACACACTTCCCAGTTAGATCATGAATAATGACACACACTTCCTAGTTAGATCATGGACATTGACACTCACTTCCCGGTTCGATCCTGGATTTTGGCAGACACTTGGCAGTTAGATCATGGATATTGGCACACACTTCCAGGTTAGATCATGGACACTGGCACACACTTCCCGGTTAGGTCAAGGATATTGACACACACTTCCAAGTTAGATCAGGAATATTGACACACACTTCCCAGTTATATCATGGACATTGGCACACACTTCCCAGTTAGATCATGGATATTGGCACAAACTTCCTCGTTAGATCATGGACATTGGCACACACTTCCCAGTTAGCTGCTGGATATTGACACACACTTCCCGGTTAAATCATGGATATTGAAACACACTTCCAACTTAGATCATGTAAAATGACACACACTTCCCGGTTAGATCATGGATAATGACACACACTTCCCAGTTAGATCATGAATATTGACACACACTTCCTAGTTAGATCATGGACATGGACACTCACTTCCCGGTTCAATCATGGATATTGGCACACACTTCCCAGATACATCATGGATATTGACGCACACTTCCTGGATAGATCATGGATATTGACATACACTTCCCAGTCAGATCATGGACATTGGCACACACTTCACAGTTAGATCATGGATATTGAAAAACACTTTCCAGATGGATCATGGATATTGAAATACAATTCCCAGTTAGATCATCGACATTGACACACACTTCCCTGTTAGATCATGGATAATGACACACACTTCCCGGTTAGATTATGGATATTGACACACACTTCCCGGTTAGACAATGGATATTGACACACACTTCACAGTTAGATCATGGATATTGACAAACACTTCCCAGATGGATCATGGATATTGATATACAATTCCCAGTTAGATCATCGACATTGACACACACTTCCCTGTTCGATCATGGATATTGGCACACATTTCCCGGTTAGATCATGGATATTGAAACACACTTCACAGTTAGATCATGGATATTGAAACGCACATCCCGGTTAAATCATGGATATGGATACACACTTCCAAGTTAGATCATGGATATTGACACACACTTCCCAGTTAGATCATGGATATTGACATACACTCCCCAGTTAGATCATGGATATGGATACACACTTCCAAGTTAGATCATGGATAATGACACACACTTCCCGGTTAGATCATGGATATGGATGCACACTTCCAAGTTAGATCATGGATATTGACATACACTTCCCAGTTAGATCATGGATAATGACACACACTTCCCAGTTAGATCATGGATATTCACACACACTTCCCAGTTAGATCATGGATATTGATGCACACTTCCTAATTAGATCTTGGACATTGGCACACACTTTCTTGTTACAGTATGGATATTGACACACACTTCCCGTTAGATCATGGATACTGACACACTCTTCCCAGTTAGATCATGGATAATGACAGACACTTCCCAGTTAGATCATGGATAAAAGTACACACGTCCCGGTTAGATCATGGATAATGACACACACTTTCCCGTTAGATCATGGATATTGCCACACACTTCCTAGTTGGATCATGGATAATGACACACACTTCTTAATTCGATCTTGGACATTGGCACACACTTCCTTGTTACAGCATGTATATTTACACACATTTCCCGGTTAGATCATGGATACTGACACACTCTTCCCAGTTCGATCATGGATATTGACACACACTTCCAAGATGGATCATGGATATTGATATACAATACCCAGTTGTATCATGGATAATGACACACACTTCACAGTTAGATCATGGACATTGACACACACTTCCCGGTTCGATCATGGACATTGGCACACACTTCCCAGTTACATCATGGACATTGACTCTCACTTCCCGGTTAGATCATGGATATTGTCACACACTTCCAAGTTAGGTCATGGATAATGACACACACATTCCGGTTAGATCATGGACATTGACACACACTTCCCAGTTAGATCATGGATATTGCCACACACTTCCCAGATGGATCATGGATATTGATATACAATTCCCAGTGAGATCATGGACATTGACAGACACTTTTCGGTTAGATCATGGATATTGACACACACTTCCCTGTTAGATCATGGGTAATGACACACACTTCCCAGTTAGATCATGGATATTGGCACACACTTCCAAGTTAGATCATGGATATTGATACTCACACTTCCCAGTTAGATCATGGACATTGACACACACTTCCCAGTTAGATCATGGATATTGACACACACTTCCCAGATGGATCATGGATAATGACACACACTTCCCAGTTAGATAATGGATATGAGCACACACTTTCTAGTTTGATCATTGATAAAGGCACACACTTCCCAGTAGATCATGAATAATGACACACACTTCCCGGTTAGATCATGGATAATGACACACACTTCCCAGTTAGATAATGGATATTGGCACACACTTCCTGGTTAGATCATGGATAATGACACACACTTCCTAGTTAGATCATGGACATTGACACTCACTTCCCGGTTCGATCCTCGATTTTGGCAGCCACTTCGCAGTTAGATCATGGATATTGGCACACACTTCCCGGTTAGATCAGGAATATTGACACACACTTCCCAGTTAGATCATGGACATTGGCACATGCTTCCCAGTTAGATCATGGATATTGGCACACGCTTCCCCGTTAGATCATGTACATTGGCACACACATCCCAGTTAGCTGCTGGATATCGACTCACACTTCCCGGTTAAATCATGGATATTGAAACACACTTCCAACTTAGATCATGTAAAATGACACACACTTCCCAGTTAGATCATGGATACTGACACACACTTCCAGTTAAATCATGGATATTGGCACACACTTCCCAGATAGATCATGGATATTGATGCACACTTTCCGGATAGATCATGGATATTGACATACACTTCCCAGTTAGATCATGGACATTGGCACACACTTCCCAGTTAGATCATGGATATTGAAAAACACTTCCCAGATGGATCATGGATATTGAAATACAATTCCCAGTTAGATCATCGACATTGACACACACTTCCCTGTTAGATCATGGATAACGACACACACTTCCCGGTTAGATCATGGATATTGACACACACTTCCTAGTTAGATCATGGATAATGACACACACTTCCCAGATGGATCATGGATATTGATATACTATTCCCAGTTAGATCATGGATATTGACACACACGTCCCAGTTTGATCATGGATAACGACACATACTTCCCAGTTAGATCTTGGATCTAGTCATACACTTCCTAGTTAGATCATGGATATTGACATTCACTTCCTAGTTAGATCATGGATATTGACACTCACTTCCCGGTTAGATCATGGATATTGACACACACTTCCTAATTAGATCATGTATAATGACACACATTTCCCACTTAGATCATGGCCATTGGCACACACTTCCCAGTTAGGTCATGGATATTGACATACACTTCCTGGTTAGATCATGGACATTGGCACACACTTCCCAGTCAGCTGCTGGATATTGACACACACTTCCCGGTTAAATCATGGTTATTGAAACACACTTCCAACTTAGATCATGTAAAATGACAAACACTTCCCAGTTAGATCATGGATATTGACGCACACTTCCCAGTTAGATCATGGATACTGACACACACTTCCCAGTTAGATCATGGATATTGGCACACACTTCTTGTTAGATCATGGATAATGACACACACGTCCTAATTAGATCTTGGACATTGACACAGACTTCCCGGTTGGATCATGGATAATGACACACACTTCCCGTTTGGATCATGGACATTGACACACACCCCCCAGTTAGATCATTGATACAGACACACACTTCCCACATGGATCATGGATATTGATATACAATTCCCAGTTAGATCATGGATACTGACACACACGTCCCAGTTAGATCATAGATAATGACACATGCTTCCCAGTTAGATCATGGATCTAGACATACACTTCCCAGTTAGGTCATGGATATTGACACCCACTTCCCGTTTGGATCATGGACATTGACACACACCCCCCAGTTAGATCATGGATACAGACACACACTTCCCAGATGGATCATCGATATTGATATACAATTCCCAATTAGATCATGGATATTGACAAACACTTCCCAGTTAGATCATGGATACGGACACACACGTCCCAGTTAGATCATGGATAACGACACACACTTCCCAGTTAGATCATGGATATTGGCACACAATTCCCGGTTAGATCATGGACATTGACACACACATCCCAGTTAGATCATGGATACTGACACACACTTCCCGGTTAGATCATGGATAATGACACACACTTCCCAGTTAGATCATGGATATTGGCACACAATTCCCAGTTAGGTCATGGATATTGACACACACTTCCCGGTTAGATCATGGATATTGGCACCCACTTCCCGTTTGGATCATGGACATTGACACACACCCCCCAGTTAGATCATGGATACAGACACACACTTCCCAGATGGATCATCGATATTGATATACTATTCCCAATTAGATCATGGATATTGACACACACTTCCCAGTTAGATCATGGATACGGACACACACGTCCCAGTTAGATCATGGATAACGACACATACTTCCCAGTTAGATCATGGATCTAGGCGTACACTTCCCAGTTAGATCATGGATATTGACACACACGTCCCGGTTAGATCATGGATATTGGCACACATTTCCCAGTTAGAGCATGGATATTGACATTCACTTCCCAGTTAGATCATGGATACTGGCATACACTTCCTAGTTAGATCATGGATATTGACACACACTTCTCGTTTCGATCATGGATATTGACACACACTTCCTAGTTAGATCATGTATAATGGCACACATTTCCCACGTAGATCATGGATATTGACACACACACTTCCCGGCTAGATCAGGAATATTGGCATACACTTCCTAGTTAGATCATGGATATTGACTCACACTTACCAATTTGTTCATCAATATTGGCACACACTTCCCAGTTAGATCATGGATATTGACACATACTTCCCGGTAAGATCATGGATATTGGCATACGCTTCCTAGTTAGATCATGGATATTGACATACACTTCCCGGTTATATCATGGATATTGGCATACACTTCCCAGATAGATCATGGATATTGACACACACTTCTCGGTTCGATCATGGATATTGACACACATTTCCCTGTTAGATCATGGATATTGACACACACTTCCCAGTTATGTCATGGACATTGACACACATTTCCCGGTTAGATCATGGATATTGAAACACACTTCACAGTTAGATCATGGATATTGAAACGCACTTCCCGGATAAATCATGGATATGGATACACACTTCCAAGTTAGATCATGGATATTGACACACACTTCCCAATTAGATCATGGATATGGATACACACTTCTCAGTTAGATCATGGATATTGACATACACTTCCCAGTTAGATCATGGATAATGACACACACTTCTCAGTTAGATCATGGATATTGACACACACTTCCCAGTTAGATCATGGATATTGAGACACACTTCCCAGTTAGATCATGGATATTGATACACACTTCCCCGTTAGATCATGGACATTGACAACACTTCCCGGTTAGGTCATGGATATTGACACACACTTCCTAGTTAGATCATGGATATTGGCACACACTTCCCAGTTAGATCATGGGTACTGACTCACACGACCCAGTTAGATCATGCTTAATGGCACACACTTCCCAGTTAGATCATGGATATTGACACGCACTTCCCAGTTAGATCATGTATAACGACACACACTTCCCAGTTAGATCATGGATATTGACACACACTTCCAGTTAGATCATGGATATTGGCAGACATTTCCAAGTTAGATCATTGATATGGACACACACTTCCCATTTAGATCATGGATATTGGCATACACTTCCCGGTTAGATCATGGATATTGACACACACTTCCCATTTAGATCATGGATAATGACACACGCTTCTCGGTTAGATCATGGATATTGACACACACATCCTAGTTAGAACATGGATAATGACACACACTTCCTAGTTAGATCATGGATATTGACACACACTTCCCGGTTAGATCATGGATATTGACACACACTTCCCAGTTAGATCATGGATATTGGCACACATTTCCAAGTTAGATCATTGATATGGACACACACTTCCCATTTAGATCATGGATACTGGCATACACTTCCCGGTTAGATCATGGATATTGACACACACTTGCCATTTAGATCATGGATAATGACACACGCTTCTCGGTTAGATCATGGATATTGACACACACATCCTAGTTAGAACATGGATAATGACACACATTTCCCAGTTAGATCATGGATATGGACACACACTTCCCGGTTAGATCAGGGATATTGGAATACTCTTCCTTGTTAGATCATGGATATTGACTCACACTTCCCAGTTAGATTATCGATATTGGCACACACTTCCCAGTTATATCATGGATATTGACACACACTTCCCAGTTAGATCATGGATACTGACACACACACGTCCCAGTTAGATCATGGATAACGACACATACTTCCCAGTTTGATCATGGATATTGGCACACATTTCCCAGTTAGAGCATGGATATTGACACTCACTTCCCAGTTAGATCATGGATACTGGCATTCACTTCCTAGTTAGATCATGGATATTGACACACACTTCTCGTTTAGATCATGGATATTGACACACACTTCCTAGTTAGATCATGTATAATGGCACACATTTCCCACGTAGATCATGGATATTGACACACACACTTCCCGGCTAGATCAGGAATATTGGCATACACGTCCTAGTTAGATCATGGATATTGACTCACGCTTACCAATTTGTTCATCAATATTGGCACACACTTCCCAGTTAGATCATGGATATTGACACATACTTCCCGGTAAGATCATGGATATTGGCATACGCTTCCTAGTTAGATCATGGATATTGACATACACTTCCCGGTTATATCATGGATATTGGCATACACTTCCCAGATAGATCATGGATATTGACACACACTTCTCGGTTTGATCATGGATATTGACACACATTTCCCTGTTAGATCATGGATATTGACACACACTTCCCAGTTATGTCATGGACATTGACACACATTTCCCGGTTAGATCATGGATATTGAAACACACTTCACAGTTAGATCATGGATATTGAAACGCACTTCCCGGTTAAATCATGGATATGGATACACACTTCCAAGTTAGATCATGGATATTGACACACACTTCCCAATTAGATCATGGATATGGATACACACTTCTCAGTTAGATCATGGATATTGACATACACTTCCCAGTTAGATCATGGATAATGACACACACTTCTCAGTCAGATCATGGATATTCGCACACACTTCCCAGTTAGATCATGGATATGGAGACACACTTCCCAGTTAGATCATGGATACAGACACACACTTCCCAGATGGATCATCGATATTGATATACAATTCCCAATTAGATCATGGATATTGACACACAATTCCCAGTTAGATCATGGATATTGATACACACTTCCCGGTTAGATCATGGACATTGACAACACTTCCCGGTTAGGTCATGGATATTGACACACACTTCCTAGTTAGATCATGGATATTGGCACACACTTCCCAGTTAGATCATGGGTACTGACTCACACGACCCAGTTAGATCATGCTTAATGGCACACACTTCCCAGTTAGATCATGGATATTGACACGCACTTCCCAGTTAGATCATGTATAACGACACACACTTCCCAGTTAGATCATGGATATTGACACACACTTCCCAGTTAGATCATGGATATTGGCAGACATTTCCAAGTTAGATCATTGATATGGACACACACTTCCCATTTAGATCATGGATACTGGCATACACTTCCCGGTTAGATCATGGATATTGACACACACTTGCCATTTAGATCATGGATAATGACACACGCTTCTCGGTTAGATCATGGATATTGACACACACATCCTAGTTAGAACATGGATAATGACACACACTTCCTAGTTAGATCATGGATATTGACACACACTTCCCAGTTAGATCATGGATATTGGCACACATTTCCAAGTTAGATCATTGATATGGACACACACTTCCCATTTAGATCATGGATACTGGCATACACTTCCCAATTAGATCATGGATATTGACACACACTTGCCATTTAGATCATGGATAATGACACACGCTTCTCGGTTAGATCATGGATATTGACACACACATCCTCGTTAGAACATGGATAATGACACACATTTCCCAGTTAGATCATGGATATGGACACACACTTCCCGGTTAGATCAGGGATATTGGAATACTCTTCCTTGTTAGATCATGGATATTGACTCACACTTCCCAGTTAGATCATCGATATTGGCACACACTTCCCAGTTATATCATGGATATTGACACACACTTCCCAGTTAGATCATGGATACTGACACACACACGTCCCAGTTAGATCATGGATAACGACACATACTTCCCAGTTTGATCATGGATATTGGCACACATTTCCCAGTTAGAGCATGGATATTGACACTCACTTCCCAGTTAGATCATGGATACTGGCATACACTTCCTAGTTAGATCATGGATATTGACACACACTTCTCGTTTAGATCATGGATATTGACACACACTTCCTAGTTAGATCATGTATAATGGCACACATTTCCCACGTAGATCATGGATATTGACACACACACTTCCCGTCTAGATCAGGAATATTGGCATACACTTCCTAGTTAGATCATGGATATTGACTCACGCTTACCAATTTGTTCATCAATATTGGCACACACTTCCCAGTTAGATCATGGATATTGACACATACTTCCCGGTAAGATCATGGATATTGGCATACGCTTCCTAGTTAGATCATGGATATTGACATACACTTCCCGGTTATATCATGGATATTGGCATACACTTTCCAGATAGATCATGGATATTGACACACACTTCTCGGTTTGATCATGGATATTGACACACATTTCCCTGTTAGATCATGGATATTGACACACACTTCCCGGTTAGATCATGGATATTGACACACACTTCCCAGTTATGTCATGGACATTGACACACATTTCCCGGTTAGATCATGGATATTGAAACACACTTCACAGTTAGATCATGGATATTGACACACACTTCCCAATTAGATCATGGATATGGATACACACTTCTCAGTTAGATCATGGATATTGACATACACTTCCCAGTTAGATCATGGATAATGACACACACTTCTCAGTTAGATCATGGATATTCGCACACACTTCCCAGTTAGATCATGGATATGGAGACACACTTCCCAGTTAGATCATGGATACAGACACACACTTCCCAGATGGATCATCGATATTGATATACAATTCCCAATTAGATCATGGATATTGACACACAATTCCCAGTTAGATCATGGATACGGACACACACGTCCCAGTTAGATCATGGATAACGACACATACTTCCCAGTTAGATTATGGATCATGGATCTAGGCATACACTTCCCAGTTAGATCATGGATATTGACACACACGTCCCGGTTAGATCATGGATATTGGCACACATTTCGCAGTTAGAGCATGGATATTGACATACACCTCCTAGTTAGATCATGGATATTGACACACACTTCCCGGTTAGATCATGGATATTGACATTCACTTCCCAATTAGATCATGGATACTGGCATACACTTCCTAGTTAGATCATGGATATTGACACACACTTCTCGTTTAGATCATGGATATTGACACACACTTCCTAGTTAGATCATGTATAATGGCACACATTTCCCACGTAGATCATGGATATTGACACACACTTCCCGGCTAGATCAGGAATATTGGCATACACTTCATAGTTAGATCATGGATATTGACACACACTTCTCGTTTCGATCATGGATATTGACACACACTTCCTAGTTAGATCATGTATAATGGCACACATTTCCCACGTAGATCATGGATATTGACACACACTTCCCGGCTAGATCAGGAATATTGGCATACACTTCCTAGTTAGATCATGGATATTGACTCACACTTACCAATTTGTTCATCAATATTGGCACACACTTCCCAGTTAGATCATGGATATTGACACATACTTCCCGGTAAGATCATGGATATTGGCATACGCTTCCTAGTTAGATCATGGATATTGACATACACTTCCCGGTTATATCATGGATATTGGCATACACTTCCCAGATAGATCATGGATATTGACACACACTTCTCGGTTCGATCATGGATATTGACACACATTTCCCTGTTAGATCATGGATATTGACACACACTTCCCAGTTATGTCATGGACATTGACACACATTTCCCGGTTAGATCATGGATATTGAAACACACTTCACAGTTAGATCATGGATATTGAAACGCACTTCCCGGTTAAATCATGGATATGGATACACACTTCCAAGTTAGATCATGGATATTGACACACACTTCCCAATTAGATCATGGACATGGATACACACTTCTCAGTTAGATCATGGATATTGACATACACTTCCCAGTTAGATCATGGATAATGACACACACTTCTCAGTTAGATCATGGATATTCGCACACACTTCCCAGTTAGATCATGGATATTGATACACACTTCCCGGTTAGATCATGGACATTGACAACACTTCCCGGTTAGGTCATGGATATTGACACACACTTCCTAGTTAGATCATGGATATTGGCACACACTTCCCAGTTAGATCATGGGTACTGACTCACACGACCCAGTTAGATCATGCTTAATGGCACACACTTCCCAGTTAGATCATGGATATTGACACGCACTTCCCAGTTAGATCATGTATAACGACACACACTTCCCAGTTAGATCATGGATATTGACACACACTTCCCAGTTAGATCATGGATATTGGCAGACATTTCCAAGTTAGATCATTGATATGGACACACACTTCCCATTTAGATCATGGATACTGGCATACACTTCCCGGTTAGATCATGGATATTGACACACACTTCCCATTTAGATCATGGATAATGACACACGCTTCTCGGTTAGATCATGGATATTGACACACACTTCCTAGTTAGAACATGGATAATGACACACACTTCCTAGTTAGATCATGGATATTGACACACACTTCACGGTTAGATCATGGACATTGACACACACTTCCCAGTTCGATCATGGATACAGACACACACTTCCCAGATGGATCATCGATATTGATATACAATTCCCAATTAGATCATGGATATTGACACACACTTCCCAGTTAGATCATGGATACGGACACACACGTCCCAGTTAGATCATGGATAACGACACATACTTCCCAGTTAGATCATGGATCTAGGCGTACACTTCCCAGTTAGATCATGGATATTGACACACACGTCCCGGTTAGATCATGGATATTGGCACACATTTCCCAGTTAGAGCATGGATATTGACATTCACTTCCCAGTTAGATCATGGATACTGGCATACACTTCCTAGTTAGATCATGGATATTGACACACACTTCTCGTTTCGATCATGGATATTGACACACACTTCCTAGTTAGATCATGTATAATGGCACACATTTCCCACGTAGATCATGGATATTGACACACACACTTCCCGGCTAGATCAGGAATATTGGCATACACTTCCTAGTTAGATCATGGATATTGACTCACGCTTACCAATTTGTTCATCAATATTGGCACACACTTCCCAGTTAGATCATGGATATTGACACATACTTCCCGGTAAGATCATGGATATTGGCATACGCTTCCTAGTTAGATCATGGATATTGACATACACTTCCCGGTTATATCATGGATATTGGCATACACTTCCCAGATAGATCATGGATATTGACACACACTTCTCGGTTTGATCATGGATATTGACACACATTTCCCTGTTAGATCATGGATATTGACACACACTTCCCGGTTAGATCATGGATATTGACACACACTTCCCAGTTGTGTCATGGACATTGACACACATTTCCCGGTTCGATCATGGATATTGAAACACACTTCACCGTTAGATCATGGATATTGAAACGCACTTCCCGGTTAAATCATGGATATGGATACACACTTCCAAGTTAGATCATGGATATTGACACACACTTCCCAATTAGATCATGGATATGGATACACACTTCTCAGTTAGATCATGGATATTGACATACACTTCCCAGTTAGATCATGGATAATGACACACACTTCTCAGTTAGATCATGGATATTCGCACACACTTCCCAGTTAGATCATGGATATGGAGACACACTTCCCAGTTAGATCATGGATACAGACACACACTTCCCAGATGGATCATCGATATTGATATACAATTCCCAATTAGATCATGGATATTGACACACAATTCCCAGTTAGATCATGGATACGGACACACACGTCCCAGTTAGATCATGGATAACGACACATACTTCCCAGTTAGATCATGGATCTAGGCATACACTTCCCGGTTATATCATGGATATTGACACACACGTCCCGGTTAGATCATGGATATTGGCACACATTTCGCAGTTAGAGCATGGATATTGACATACACTTCCTAGTTAGATCATGGATATTGACACACACTTCCCGGTTGGATCATGGATATTGACATTCACTTCCCAGTTAGATCATGGATACTGGCATACACTTCCTAGTTAGATCATGGATATTGACACACACTTCTCGTTTAGATCATGGATATTGACACA